>NC_133654.1:52141595-52398779 GCF_009905375.1 Apium graveolens
TACTATATAAAACTAATTTTTGATTACAGAGTAAACTGGAAAAAAATATTTACAAACCTCGTTCAATTCACGTAAGGTGTAAAAATTAATAATATTTTCAATTTTAATTTAGTATTATTTAAAAATATAATTACTTCAAATATTTATGAAATGACAAATTTGTAATGTTTTTTAGTTTTATTTTAAATTTTAACTTATTATAACATTTTAATATAAAAATTTGTAATGTGATTTAGTTTTATTTTAGATTTTAACTTATTACGACATTTTAATATCTTACCTTTAATTTCTTATTTTTATAATTTTTTGGTTTGAATTTATTTTTGCTTTAAGTAAATTTTGGTTGTATTATTGAGTCAAAATGTTATTAGATTTATATTTTATCAATTGGTAACTACTATTAAAATTAGTATAATATCTTACATTGTGAAAAAATAATTTTGAGTACGTGCCGTGGGTTTTGTATAATTAAAGGTGTGTTTGTTGTTGTGTAAGCTTATATCTCTTCTTTTAATTATAATCTTAACCTATCTGATGACCAAACTGTACCACATTAACTCCCTTACTCCAATTATATATAGGATATAATATCTTATTGTTAGTGTAAAAGAATGAGTAGATATTTTTTAATTTGCATTTTTAAGAGGTATACAATTTATGTTGTTTAGAAAATGTGAACATCACTCTTCTTTTTAAAATTTTATGCTTTTAACATATAAAAGTATTTTATATGAGTTTATTTACATACATAACAATAAATTACTAGCCGCACTTATAGCAAGTTTAGACTCTCTTTTTTGGTTTTCTTATTATGCAAAAAAATTAAGTTAAGGCTTGAGAGTTCACCTATTCCGTGTTTGACTAAATGCTCAAATCAGGTTTACTAAAATGCTATCCTAACTTGAAAGTACTAAATGTTGTGCATTTCCATGATTGTAGTTGATGTAATTAATTTTAAGCGAAGATGAAATCTATATATTTTAATGACTACTCTATTATTTACCAATGGGTAAAAAAATTTACCCATGACCCAAATCCTATATATTTTGCTATATCCATGAATTATCCAATTAGTTTCAATTGACCCATCTTAATTAATATATTGATTTTTTGAATTTCAAAAACAAACTATCTATGGAAAATAATTTAAATAAATCAAATTTTGGCATGATTGTCTCCGATCTGTTACATCCCTCTCGCTCTCTCGACTGACAGGAGATTTCACCATGGATCACCATTAAACTCAAACTCATAACTTGATAGTCCGACGATAACAAAATCTCAGAAATCATACCTTCTTGATTTGTAAATTCAGTTAAATTAGATTGATATATACACGTCAATTACTCTTCTTCTCTTAATTTCAAAACTCATATTCTCATTTTCACTCTTTCTTTTTACAGGTTACATGCAAATTTTAATTGAGTTTTATTTGCTAATGCAACACAACGAACAAATAGGTTAGCAAATCATTTTTCTTCTTTTTTTCACTTTTTTCATTCGTCTCTTCATTTCTTCCTTTATGTAATTTTAGTATTGTTGTTTGTTTAGATTTAATATATTTATCCGATTATTATTTACCTATATTAGTTTTGGTTTAGTAGAAGATGACGATGGGTTGATTAATTCTACAACAGTTATTTTAGAATCACGAATCAAGGTATGTACACCAACTGTTTGATTTTAAATCTCAAACATCTCATTTTTCTCTATTTGTTTTTGTTTTTCTTCCTCTTCCTGTAATTTAGTAATATATGTTTGTACATATAATATACATATCCAATATGTGTTTGTTATATTTTTTAAATCAGTATTTGAAAATTTTTGTGTGTTGATTATCTAAAGATCAATGAAAGTGGATGTCAAAAGAGCTTTCCTGTCAAGATTACGGTTATCTCCGATGTTTCAATTTGTAAGATTAATTTTTATTATCTTTTGTATGAGCCGATATTGTTTTTATTATCTTTTTTCTCATATTGATTCTCTGTGTATTGTAACTTTGCAGCTTTAATTCTTAAATTTTATTTACCAGATACAATATTAATATGTTACAAACTTATTTATTTTTATCTTTTACATTGCATTATTTTTCATTACTGTTTGAACTCGATTGCAGCAATATTGTTCATGACTGGATCCGGTGAGTTATTGTCGTTCTTTTTAAATGTTGTGTTTGATGTTTATGCCTTTAGTTTCTTTTCTTCTCGCTCTTATAAAAGTGGTCATGGAACTTTGGTTCTTTTTAAATGTTGTGTTTGATGTTTATTATGAGATTCTAAATTTTCCTCATCGAGTATGCATCCTGCAAAACAGGGTTTTCCATCAATTTTTATAAATGAACACATTAGTCTTTATTTAAGTTTTTCATAAATTGTTACCGGTACTTGCAATATTTAAAGCTTTCGATGAAGTTTTTGCAGAGCTGGATACTGTGGGAGAGTCTTTATACAAGGATAACATTCTTATTATGTAGCTTCTTCGAGAAAATCTGGCCCTATGGACTTCTGATATGCAAGTATGTATTTGACCAAGATTTATAATATAAATTATGCATAACTTCACTCTCGGGTGCCAATACACTGATTTATGTTGGATGTCCAGGATGACAGGGCTGATGAGTTGAAAGATGTAGCACCCAAGCAAGAAGAGAAGCCAGCACTGAAGTTCACAGCTTATGAAGAAGAAGTTTAATTCCTTTCCCATATGATAATTTGATTTTTCATTTGTAATATTTTATTTTTAAATCTTAGATAAATATTGATCACTGATCATCAAACTATTACAAAAATAACACTATTGAGGAGGTCGTCTTGGCCAACCAGTCTATACTTGGTAGTTTCTAAATAATGGTAAGAATTTCTCGATTTTTTATTTGTATTTCACAGAAAATATGATGGTAGAAGAAGATTAAAGATGAAGAGGTGCTACATAGAATTCCCAGATTACATAAGAACTTTTTTTGGCATTTAAAATATAATTATTTCTAAACTATATTGAATAATGGTATATTAATTTTTGGTTAGGGGAAATAGTTGAGTTCAATTTAATAAGGAGAGTTAAATCCAAGGTATAACTGCATACTTGGCCTTAAGGCTCCTCTTAATCTACCCGTGCCTCTTCAAGAGACTTTACTAACTGATTTAATATTTATAGCAAGAACTGATGCTAGGATTATGGTTGCTTATCAAGAAATGTTGCATGTGCAACTTCTTGAAGATCAGTTGGTAAAGTTGCAGACAGAACTTTCTAGAAGGGGTGGCATTCTGGATATATATACTTTGTTACTAATCATTCTCGGATATATGATGCTAATTAGCACCTACAAGTTTGATCTTGATGAAGGTTTCTTTTAAATTCTTGGCTTTGAGAGTCATTTTTTTGATCTAGACGTGTGCTACTTGATCTTGGCCTAAAACTGCTAACAAAATAAAAGAATGCCAAGGTATGTCACCTTATTTCATTGAAGAACCGGATACGAAACATGTTCCCAGGATTAATATTTCATTAGGCTTTGGTTAAATTCCTTCATAATCATAGATATTCTCTATTTTAGTCTTAGTATCTATGGTTTAAATTATTAGCTTCATATTTAAATTTGGAATGAGATATGATAAATTTTAAACAAACATACATATTTCTATCCTTAATGGTCGCTATTTATTTTCAGAATTTAAATTAATAACTGATTTGATGCATGGGTTGCTGAAGGACTTGAGGATCAATCAGCAGATAGTACGAATACACCAAAATGCTTAGATCAAAAGGTAATGATGCAGTTGGTGCATAACTTCAGGATCTAAGTTATTAATTGGAAGGCAAACAAAAAAGTTAAAATCTGTAGTCTGACGTACAACTTAATGGTATGTTATTTTGAACACATTTACATGTACAATCATATTAGTTGATAGATCTGTGTTATTATATGAGAAGGTTATTTTCTTAAAAAACCTACTGGATACTATTAATTTTAAACCTTCATGCTTGAAATATGGTACAAACTTATAGTCACACTATGAGGTTTTTGACTTATTAATAGATGAGATTAATGACATGTATGGGTTTACTTGAAAGATTATTATCCTGTTTTATATATATCAAAAAAGCAATGTAACTTATATTTACTCATACTCCTTAAGTGTTATGTATGTTTGTTTAGATTTTTATGCTATCGAAAACTATAACTGATTTTAAATTTTTTAGTAAAAATTGAGATTGAGCAGATAAAATCTTAAAGATTCAGCAAATCTGTGAAGTGAAAGAGGTTAACTAAGATTTTGAATTGATCATTAGTTTCTCATATGCATCTGATATCCCATATATTAATTAATATGAATAAGTTCATGTTCCTTTTCTTAAAACCAGTTGCTACGAGGTTAGGTTCGACCGACTTTCAAAAAATTGTCCTGATTAAGCAGGGTTCAAATGAGAATTTAAGACATTGCTCTTTTTTACTTTCAGGTGACATTCTATATTGATACTTTAAATGTTAGATATATTTGATAATGTCATGTCTAATATGATTTGTGTTTAGTTTTCATATCTTACTTAAACAGGACAAACCAGTACTTAACTGGAAATCAGCACTTATACTGAAGTCAGAACTTAAGTTATCAGTACTTAAGGTTCAGGAGATTTTTATCAGGAGATAATATGAGAACTTAAAGGAAACTTTCAGATTAGGAAGGCGGCTGATTGAAAGGAAAGAAGATCAAGACAAACACAAGAGAAGATATGCATGAAGAAGGAATTCTACGAAGAATAAAATACTTGGAAGAAAAGATAACTGATTGATATATTTTAGGAAGCAAAATTATATTCCATATCAATTAGCGATTATCTTGTAACTGTGTAATATATAAACACAGACATAGGGTTTACACTATAAGTATTATTATTATCGAGAATATTATTTATTGTAACTCTAGTAGCTCTCGTGATATTTGTTCATCACTGAGAGAGGACAGTTCTACATTGTAATAGAGTTTAATAAAGTTTGTTTTCTGTTACTTGTGTTCTTTGAATTCGATTTGATTGTGCTATACACTGTATTCAACCCGCTTCTACAATGTGTGTCACCTAACAAGTGGTATCAGAGCCTATCTGTTAACATACAAACAATTTAAGATCCAAAAACAATCATGTCTGAAGCAGAAACTCCAACCAAGCCCACCAAAATTGAAGAAACTCCAAAGACTCAAATCCATAGTCGATATGAGGCTATTAGAGTCCCCATACTGAAACCATCTGAATATCCCATATGGAAGGTGAGGATGACTATGTTTCTGGAAGCTACAGATCCAAAATATCTTGACAGAATCAATGAAGGACCTCACAAGCCAACAAAACTCGCTGTTGTAGTTGCAGGTGAAGCAACAAAGTCTGTACCGAAGGAGAAGAGTGATTACACTGCTGAAGATATCGCATCAATTGCTAAGGATGCTAAGGTAAGACACTTGCTACATAGTGCCATTGATAATGTAATGTCAAATAGGGTAATTAACTGCAAGACTGCAAAGGAGATATGGGATGCCTTGGAGACAAGGTGCCAGGGAACTGATTCAATTAAGAAAAACAGGAAGACTATACTCACTCAAGAGTATGAACACTTTGACTCAAAGCCTAATGAGTCATTGACTGATTTATATGACAGATTCGTCAAACTCTTGAATGATTTGTCACTAGTTGATAAGGAATATGATCTTGAAGATTCAAACCTTAAATTCCTGTTAGCCCTTCCTGAAAATTGGGATTTAAAGGCCACAATTATAAAAGACAACTATAATCTTGAAGAAACAACTCTTAATGAAATTTATGGGATGCTCAAGACTCATGAACTTGAGATGAAACAAAGAAGAAAGAGGAAAGGAGGAAAGTCAAGAACAGTTGCTCTTAAGGCTGAGGAAGAATCCCCCAAAGCAGCCACCTCAAGGAAAGGCAAGGGAAAAGCACTCATCACAAAGTCTGATACTGAATCATCAAGTTCTGATAGTGATGACGACTCAGAAACTGAAAGCTTACCTGAGATGGATGCTGATGAAGAGATGATAAAGCTGTGTGCTCTTATGGTGAAAGAAATCACAAGGATTGCATACAGAAAGTTCAGGAAGGGAAAGAAGTTTTCCAGGAAAGGTACAAGTTCTGATAAGAAAAGTTTTAGAAAATCTGAAGGCAAAGGAGGGAAGTCTGACAGAGGAGATTACACAAATGTCAAATGCTACAACTGTGGTGAGAAAGGCCACATATCTCCTGAATGCAAGAAAGTGAAGAGTGACAAAGGGAAGGCTCTTGTCACAAAGAAGAAAAGCTGGACAGACACTTCAGATTTTGAAAGTGAGGTGAACTATGCCTTGATGGCAAATGCTGATAGCAGTTCTGAAGCTGCTGAGTTAAAGGTACCTCAAACTACTTATGCCTTTCATACTGATGATATTAATGAGTTGAGAAGATATCTTAAAATAATGTTTATTAGTTATAGAGATCAAATTTTAACATGTGAAAGATTAACTTCTGAAAATCTTGCTTGTAAAAAGAGGAATGATTATTTAGAAAAAGAGTTAGTCATGTTCCATCAAACTCAGAAAGATAGAGATGATGCCTTCTATGTTAGGGATGAAGTACTTAAAATGAATGAATCTCTAAAAACTGAGTTAGAAAAGGAAAGAGAGATTATCAGGACTTGGACTAACTCTGGCAGAACAACTCAGAATTTGTTAAGTAGTAGAAACTGGAAAGAGGGCTTATTTTATGGAGATGACAAGAATGATAAAAGAATTGTAGAAATTAAGCCTATAGTTGTTAAACAAAAGCCAAAGATAAAACTTGTTAAGTTTGTAGCTGTAAACTCTTAGCTGTAAAATCTGAAACTGAGAAATCAGAAGTTAAAGATAAATTAACTTCTGACAAATTAACATAGGAAAAGCCAACTGAAGTTAACGTAGGCTTAATGACAAAGAAGCAGCTTAAGCATAAGCTGAAAGATGTTACGAATGTAAACAAGGTAAAGTCACCTAGGAAAAATAGGAATGGAAAGGAAGGTGTGAATAAAGCAATGATTATAAGCCTGTGCCTAATGCTCCTAGAAAAACATGTCATAACTGTGGAAGTTCTAACCATCTGGCTTCTTTTTGCAGGAAGAATAAGAACATAAACTCTTTACTTTCAAAGCCAGGAGTTAAGAGTCAGTCTGTTAGATATAGGCCACAAAATCCTTGTTTTCATTGTGGTAGTTTATGGCATTCCATTTATACTTGTAAGGAATATCATAGTTTGTACTATGATTATTATCAAATAAAACATTCTTTAAAGAAAGTTAGCATTGTTCCTTCTAGTGTAAGTTCTGATACAAAGTCTGATAGTGTAAATGATGATAAGAAAAATGTTAACATAAACTCTGATGCTAAATCCGCTGCAAATGTTAACAAACTTAATAAGGCCAAAGGATCCAAGCAAGTCTGGGTCCTTAAAACTAACCATTAGTGATCTTTGTGATTGCAGGGCAACAGGAAAAACATCTTAGTTCTGGACAGTGGATGTTCAGGACATATGACTGGAAATAAAGCCCTGCTATCAGACTTTGTGGAGAAAGCTGGCCCAAGTGTTTCTTATGGAGATGGCAACATTGGAAAAACACTGGGATATGGCAATATCAATCTTGTGAATGTCATCATTAAAAAAGTAGCTCTGGTCTCAGGACTTAAACACAATCTGCTGAGTGTTAGTCAAATTTGTGACAGAGGTTATCATGTGGATTTCTTTGAAGAACACTGTAAAGTTGTAAGCAAATCTACAGACAAAGTTGTTCTGAAAGGATACAGGCATGGTAATATTTATGAAGCCAAGCTTTCAACAAGTATTGATGGTTCTGCAATCTATCTGTTGAGTAGAGCATCAATTGAAGAAAGGTGGAATTGGCACAAGAAACTCTCTCATTTAAATTTCAACAATATAAATGAATTAGTCAAGAAAGATCTTGTGAGAGGACTGCCAAAATCAGTATTTGCTCCTGATGGCCTTTGTGATTCATGTCAGAAGGCAAAAAAAAGAAAATCTTCATTCAAGAGCAAGACCGAATCATCAATTCTTGAGCCTTATCACCTACTACATGTAGATCTATTTGGTCCAGTGAATGCCATGTCTATTGCAAAGAAGAAATATGCTATGGTCATAGTGGATGAGTTCACCAGATACACATGGGTGTATTTCTTGCACACAAAAAGTGAAACTGTATCTATCTTGATTGATCATGTCAAGCAACTGGATAAATTGGTCAAAGATTCTGTGAAGATCATAAGAAGTGATAATGGCACTGAGTTCAAGAATTTGATCATGGAAGAGTTCTGCAAAGACCATGGAATCAAGTAGGAACTTTCTGCTCCTGGAACTCCACAGCAAAATGGAGTTGTTGAAAGAAAGAATAGAACTCTTATTGAAGTTGCACGAACAATGCTTGATGAAGCAAAGCTACCAACCTATTTTTGGGCTGAAGCTGTGCAGACTGCTTGTTTTACTCAGAATGCAACACTCATTAACAAGCATGGAAAGACACCATATGAGATGGTGAAGAAAAAGAAGCCAAATCTAAAGTATTATTATGTATTTGGATGCAAGTGTTTTGTTCTTAAGACTCACCCTAAACATCTATCCAAATTTGATTTAAAAGCTGATGAAGGAATTTTTGTTGGATATCCACTTTCCACAAAAGCCTTCAGAGTCTACAATTTAAGAACAAGGGTTGTCATGGAATCTATCAATGTCTCCTTTGATGATAAAAAGATTACTGGACTTGAAGATTTCAATGATCATGATCAGCTGAGATTTGAAAATGAAGACTTAAATTCTGATACTGAAAATCCTGACATTCTAAATCCTGATACTGCAAACTCTGATGGATTAAACTCTGATGTTATTGAAACTGTGGTGACTACGCCAATGGAAGATGCACCTGTGCAGGGGGAGCATACTGAAGATACAACCACATCTCAAGAAGCATCAGAACATACAACTGGCTCTTCAAGTTCTGATTCATCAAGTTCTGATAAGCCAAGTTCTGATAATTCTGAAAACTCAATTTCTGAAGGATCCAACTCAGAGAGCATAATTTCAGGGGGAGCATCAGAAAATGTTAATGAAGACAGCGTGGATCATGGGGGAGCATCCAGTTCTAGAGAAAATCTTCCATTTGTAAGGAAGTGGACAAAATCACATACACCTGATTTAATAATTAGAAATCCTGACGCAGGTGTCAGAACTAGAACAACTACTTCAAGTGAATGTCTCTATAATTCTTTTCTTTCTCAGACTGAACCAAAGAAAGTGGAAGAAGCTCTTCAAGATGCTGATTGGGTGCAAGCAATGCAGGAAGAGTTAAATGAATTTGAAAGAAACAAAGTCTGGACCCTAGTGCCAAGACCAAAGAACAGATCTGTTGTTGGTACAAAGTGGGTATTCAGAAATAAAACTGATAGTGATGGCATAATTATAAGGAATAAAGCAAGGCTGGTTGCAAAAGGATATTCTCAATATGAGGGAATTGATTATGATGAAACATTTGCACCAGTTCGTAGATTTGAAGCCATAAGGATATTTTTGGCTTATGCTGCTAACAAGAAGTTTACTGTCTTTCAAATGGATGTGAAAAGTGCTTTTCTCAATGGAAAATTGGAAGAGGAAGTATATGTTGAATAACCTTCTGGCTTTGTAGATTCCAAATTTCCAAATCATGTCTACAGGCTTGATAAATCACTTTATGGCCTTAAGCAAGCTCCAAGAGCATGGTATGAGACTTTAGCTCAGTTTCTTCTGGAAAGTGGATTTAACAGGGGAACTATTGACAAAACTCTGTTCTACCTCAACCATGAAAATGACTTACTTTTGGTGCAGATATATGTTGATGATATCATTTTTGGTTCTACAAATGACAGACTTTGCAAGAAGTTTGCCAAACTGATGCAGTCAAGATATTAAATGAGTATGATGGGGGAACTTAGCTATTTTCTGGGCCTTCAAGTCAAGCAGAATGAAGAAGGCACTTTTATTTGTCAAACCAAGTACACCAGAAATTTGCTGAAGAAATTTAGAATGCAAGATTGTTCAAGTGCATCCACTCCAATGGCCACTACAACAAAATTGGATAAGGATACTGGTATACCAGTAGATATTACTGATTACAGAGGTATGATTGGCTCACTACTCTATCTAACTGCTAGTAGACCTGATATCCTGTATGCTACCTGTCTTTGTGCAAGATTTTAAGCAGATCCAAGAGAACCTCACTTAACAGCTGTGAAAAGAATTTTCAAGTATCTTAAGGGAACAGCTGATCTGGGATTGTGGTATCCCAGAGAATCAGACTTTAAACTAATAGGTTACTCAGATGCAAATTTTGCAGGATGCAAAATTGACAGGAAAAGCACAAGTGGAAGCTGCCAATTTTTTGGAGGCAGATTGGTTTCTTGGTTTAGCAAGAAACAAAAGTCAATTTCCACATCAACTGCACAAGCAGAGTATATTGCTGCCGGAAGCTGTTGAGCACAGATTCTTTGGATGAAGAATCAGTTACTGGATTATGGGTTAACATATTTTAAAATCCCTATTTATTGTGATAATCAAATTGCTATTGCTATGATAGGTAATCCAGTTCAACAGTCAATGACAAAGCACATCAGCATTAGGTACCACTTCATAAGGGAACATGTGGATGAAGGTACAGTGGAATTGCACTTTGTCCCAACAAATCAACAACTAGCAGATAACTTCACAAAATCACTGTGTGAAGCTACTTTTACAAGATTGGTAAATGAACTTGGAATGGTTTCAGGTTCTTTTTCTAAGTCTGCTTAGTTTATGATTCTGTTTCATCAGACTTTATGATCAGTATTTACAGATATTACTATCTTTTTGCTTAATTGAAAATTGCTTAAGTACTGATTGTTGTCTGATGTGAATTTTTAAACTCTGATAGTGAGATGAATGTTTCAGTGACTATTCAATCCAATGAGGATAACTATGCTAGATGCTGACCTAGTAGTCTTTAATATACTAAAGATCCCATGTTTGAAGTAATTGTTTATGTGGAAATCTCTTAACACAAGCAAATTCTGATACTGAGCTTAGTTGAAGTTTACTTTGTGTATCTCATTACTAAGTCACAAACTGGAATAGTGCTTCTTATCTGTTAAGTTCTGATGTTAGTAAATCTGATGGATGTACTAAGTGCTGATAAACCTCACTTATCAAAAGAAAATGAAAAAAAAATTAAAATCAGGTACTCCTTTGAGATCTAGAGTAAAAATGTGGAAGGGAAGACCCAAGTGCATTGCTGGTATTAAGTAATATGCATCAGAAAAGCAAAACAAATATTTTTCTTGGGGACTTTTCACACTCTATGATTACTGGAGAAATACTCTGATAATAGCATAAATTCTGATAAGCAATCATGACTCACTTACACTGAGAAGCCACTATAAAATGGAATTTCAAAAGATGCATAAAATGAGCACAAAACAGTTGAGGCGGACTCATGCATGAACTCATTCTAAAGTAGACTTCAGAATCATGACAGATTTTGAGCAAAGTTCTTAGTTATGCCTTATTTCTAAGATGTACTGAAGTGAATCAGACTTTAATCTTTATCTAATATTAAGCTTACTGCACACACATACACTCCATATGAATGATGAATATTACTGTGGTGATAAATGTTGTTTTCGATGAACGTTTAAGGTCTCTTCTCAAGAGGATGTTGATATTGGGAGTTCTAGGCCCTTAAAAAGGCTTAGAAAGCGTAATTTTGATGATACAGCTCCTAAAGTCTCTTTAAAAGATTAAAGATTCAAAACATTGGCAAAAAGGTCTGAAGATTCTAGTAAAGGAATGGAAGCAGCATCTAAGGAAGGGGATCATGAATCTCTGATCTCACAAGACCCTGTTGAAGCTCACAATTCTCCTAGTGCTGATTCAGACCCTCATGCAACTCATCACTCTCCACTACATGAGCCAGAAACTACTCACATTCCTACACCTCCAGTATCTCCAATACATGCTGATAACCAGGGGCCAAGTGATGAAATTGACATCCATAACTTGGAAGTGCCTCAGGTTTTGTATCTAGAAGCTCCACCAACTCAAGTCACACCACCAACAACACCAATTTCTGATGACTTTAATCCAGAATTGCCTACAACACCTTCTCTGCATCTAGATACTGAAGATCAGATTTTAGGTGAGCATCAGAATATTGATGTTAATCAGAACTTAGTTGGAGATCAGCCCTTAGAGGATGATGTTGAAGCCTCCATAGGTTCTCATACTGTTCTTTTATCAGAGAATGCTGAAGATGTTGACTCTGTAAGTTCTGATGCTGCAAATGTTGATGATACTGGTAATGCTGCTACAAATTTAGATGCTGATGCAGCTGGTCCTTCTGGACATGCACCTCTACAAGCTCCTTCAAAAGCTGAGATAGTCAAAAAGTGTGTTACAGGGGAAGCACTAGTACCTTGGAGTGAAACTCCTAGAGGACAGGAGTGGACTAGGGAGTGGAACACAGTTATCTTTGTCCCTACTGAAAAGATTCTTGCTGCTCACTTGGCAAAAGCTGATGAGATGCTACTCAATGATGATTTCAAGACACAGCTAAGAGTTACTGCACTTAGTACAAGGCACCTTCAAGGTCAACACTCTGTAACTCAGGCCAAGGTGGATAAGATTTAAGAAACCTTAATTCAGCAAGATACAGTTGTCAAGTTGGACAAGAAAAGGTTTTTCAAACCTTTCTTTGACAAAATTACTAACATTGAGAAAACTCAAGAGAAGCAACAGTCTCAGATTGATGAAATTTTGAAAAATCAAGCTTCTCAGCAAAATCAACTCAATGAGATCCAATCCTTAATGGAATTGCTTCTCTCTCTTCTTTTACCTGCTGATGCCAAAAAGGGGGAGAAAGTAGTTAAGTCCAAATGCAAACCGACACTGAAGGGAAATGATGGTAATGGCCCGGGAAACTCTGGAATGGATGGAGGTCATGGTCAAGGTGAAGGTCTTTCATCAAGTAAAGATGGAACTACAATTTATAGAACAAGTTCTGATACTGGGAGAAGAATAACTTCTGATGCTGGTAAAAGGATAAGTTCTGATGAACTTTTGGAACTTGATGAAGAAATTTCAAGACTGTTATTTCTGAAAGAAAATCCAGGAATGGACTTTAAGAGTCTAATGGAAGAAGAAGCTAGACTTAAGTTAGGAAAAGTCAACTCCAAATCTGAAGCTTCTGTTGTTAAAAAGAAACTTCCTGAGACCAAAGGATCCTAGCAAGTTTGGATTCTTAAAACTAATCATTAGTGATCTTTGTGATTGCAGGGCAACAGAAAAAACATCTTAGTTCTGGACAGTGGATGTTCAGGACATATGACTGGAAATAAAGCCCTGCTATCAGACTTTGTGGAGAAAGCTGGCCCAAGTGTTTCTTATGGAGATGGCAACATTGGAAAAATACTGGGATATGGAAATATCAATCTTGGGAATTTATAAACTCCCAAATCTTGGGAATGCTTAATTAAAAATTGATTAAGTACTGAATGTTGTCTGATGTGAATTTTTAAACTCTGATAGTGAGATGAATGTTTCTGTGACTATTCAATCCAATGAGGATAAGTATGCTAGATGCTGACCTAGTAGTCTTTAATATACTAAGGATCCCATGTTTGAAGTAATTGTTTATGTGGAAATCTCTTAACACAAGCAAATTCTGATACTGAGCTTAGTTGAAGTTTACTTTGTGTATCTCATTACTAAGACACAAACTGGAATAGTGCTTCTTATCTGTTAAGTTCTGATGTTAGTAAATCTGATGGATGTACTAAGCGCTGATAAACCTCACTTATAAAAAGAAAAAGAAATTAAAATCAGGTACTCCTTTGAGATCTAGAGTAAAAATGTGGAAGGGAAGACCCAAGTGCATTGCTGGTATTAAGTAATATGCATCAGAAAAGCAAAATAAATATTTTTTTTGGTGACTTTTCACACTCTATGATTACTGGAGAAATACTCTGATAATAGCATAAATTCTGATAAGCAGTCGTGACTCATTTACACTGAGAAGCCACTGTAAAATGGAATTTCAAAAGATGCATAAAATGAGCACAAAACAGTTGAGGTGGACTCATGCATGAACTCATTCTAAAGTAGACTTCAGAATCATGATAGATTTTGAGCAAAGTTCTTAGTTATGCCTTATTTCTAAGATGTACTGAAGTGAATCAGATTTTAATCTTTATCTGATATTAAGCTTACTGCACACACATACACTCTATATGAATGATGAAAATTACTGTGGTCATAAATATTATTTTAGATGAACATTTAAGTGTCAGTTGCATAAATTCTGAGGACAAGTAATGCTGGAAGTTCTGATGATTAAGTTCTGAAGAAACGAAATCAGAATTTGTGTGAAGAATTACAGAAATGGGCATTCGCTTTTCGAGTTAAGGAATCATGTTCTGATGACTGTTAAGTTCTGATATAAGTCTAAGTTCTGATATAACATTCTGATTTTTTACTTGACTTATTTGTGGTTAAATTCTGAAACAGTCTTATTTAAAATCAGAATATGTTTGGGTGAGATATTAACAGTCAACATAATTTGGGTTAGTGGTACTCGTTTATGCACAATAATTTTTACTTGTTTCGTGTGCACATTAAATCCTGTTTTCAGCTTCCAATGGCTGTTATTATTCTCATCAGTCTAGGAAGACGAGGTATAATTATTTCTACCTAT
The DNA here is from genome assembly GCF_009905375.1 of Apium graveolens. Lineage (NCBI taxonomy): Eukaryota > Viridiplantae > Streptophyta > Magnoliopsida > Apiales > Apiaceae > Apium > Apium graveolens. Next base: position 52,156,369 of record NC_133654.1, read on the forward strand.
AACCATTCAATTTTCCTTGCGGCTCTTGATATTCTATTGGTTATATAAACCAACGCCTCATTCCAGCCAACACATCTCTCATTTTCTCTCAAACTTATTTTTTTTTCTCTCATCACAAACATGGTTCATTTTAACTTAGTTCTGAACTATGACACTTTCACTATCAATTTGAGGTGTACTGAATGGCAGCAGGAATGGCATGTCACTGCCATTCCTGATGAAATCTGGGACTCAGTTCCCCAAGAGGTCCTCACAGACCTTTTGTTCTTCTATATGGACTATCATCACCATCTTGAGCGTCTGGAAGAAGAAAGGAGAGAAGCTCTCCGATAGCAGGAGCGAATCATTCGTCTTGCTATTCTTTTTGTTGAGAGTAGGAAGAGGAAATAATTGTATATGTTTCTCTTCAACGTCAGCTTTGTCTAGCTTCTTAGCTTAGGAATAATGCTGTTGATGTTAGGATTTGTAGCTTAGGACAATCTTGTAATTTTAAGCATGTAATTTAAATTTCAAGAAATGTATTTGCTCAATATATTAATGAAATTTTATATTTATGCAAGATTTTGTCTCTGAGTCGTTTGATATTCTGATAACATTTTAAATCCTGATACTAACCATATTCTGATGACCTTTTTAGCCCTGATACAAATCAAGTTCTGATTCTGACGAGGCAGTATTTGTTTACTTGGTTTATTAATGGTCATTCTCTCATTGGTCATATTTTTACAGAATATTGGTCAAGCAGTGATAAAAATTTATTAAGTGGGAACAGTTTTAAAATTTAAAATAAAACTGAACGACCTTGATTAATGGGATTACTTGGTAAGTGGAATGGTTTTTCCTTAAAAAACTGCATGTGATAAGTAATGATTACTGAATACCCGTGCCCATTAATTATCTTTTACTGCTGCATGTCTGACAGGTGTCTCAACGGTTACTTTTTCTACCGTGTATAAGTAAAAGAGAGAAAAGATTGTAAAATCTTTTATTTACTTTTATATTTTATCTCTCTCTTTTTACTTTTATTCTCTCTCATCTACTGACGATTTTTCATACAGACAGTCTATCAAACACCTTACAGGCAATTTTCTTTCTCACGAATTCTTATGGAACCCAAGGATATAATTTTTGATGGAGCTACGTTTGTTCCTAATAACTTCTCTACTATTCTTAGCAAGTCAGAAGCCCCATCTGAACTTCACTTCTTTCAGGACTTTCTTGCTAGTTCTGATATTGGGTATGCTCTGACCGAACCCGAAGCAGTCTCTGGTACTCAAGTACTAGAGTTCTGGAGAAGCGGTATATATGATAATGGTGGTGCTCAAGGGTCCCCAAGTATTATTTTTTCATCAGGGGAGGATGAGTATGTTGTAACTTTGTCTACGGTTCGACAAGCACTGCAGCTACCTGAGAACTGTGTCTATTCTACTGTTGAAGATCCAGTTCTTCAAAACATGATGGCCAGTCTGGGGTATGAGAGGACATTGGCAAAGCTGGGCCAATTGAAGAGATCTTTCATAAGGAGCGAATGGAGTTTCTTCTTCGATTGCATAACCAAGGCTTTTGCAAACAAATGTTCCAATTTTGATGCAATTCCCATATTCAGCCAACGAATCGGGTATGCTCTCATAAATCAAACTGATTTTGACTATGCAAGTGTTATTTTAGGTTTTATTGGGGACATAATGAATGAAGATAGATCTACTGTTTATTTTGCTAGATTCTATCAGCTTATCTATAGTTTCTGTTATGATAATAAGCCCCGAAATGCTAGTGAATTAATTTCTTCATTCAGAATAGCTAAAAGAGCTTTTACTGACTTATTATCTACTGATAATAAGAAGGTTGTGTTAAGACCTCTTTTAATTCCTTTATCTTTCAAATAAGCCTTAATACCCTATGATCCCGTTAAATACACTGCACTATATCCTGATGTCCAACCGTCTGCACCTCATCCATCAGCACCTACCACCTCTACTCAACCACCTCAAACTTCTCAACCTCAACCTTCAGATCCTACAGTGCAACCTTCATCTTCAAAACCTAAGAGGACTAAGAAAGTACCTCAGACACAACAGAAGAGAAGGAGATTCATTCTACGAGATGAATTAGATGCTGAGGAACAGGTTCCTGTCTCAGAACCTGTTGTTCTAAAAGCTGAGAAGGTCTCTTCTCAAGAGGATGTTGATATTGGGAGTTCTAGGCCCCTAAAAAGGCTTAGAAAGCGTAATTCTGATGATACAGCTCCTAAAGTCTCTTTAAAAGCTAAAAGATTCAAAACATTGGCAAAAAGGCCTGAAGAATCTGGTAAAGGAATGGAAGCAGCATCTAAGGAAGGGGATCAGGAATCTCTGATCTCACAAGACCCTGTTGAAGCTCACAATTCTCCTAGTACTGATTCAGACCCTCATGCAACTCATCGCTCTCCACTACATGAGCCAGAAACTACTCACATTCCTACACATCCAGTATCTCCAATACATGCTGATAACCAGGGGCCAAGTAATGAAATTGACATCCATAACTTGGAAGTGCCTCAGGTTTTGTATCTAGAAGCTCGACCAACTCAAGTCACTCCACCAATAACACCAATTCCTGATGACTTTAATCCAGAATTGCCTACAACACCTTCTCTGCATCTAGATACTGAAGATCAGATTTTAGGTGAGCATCAGAATATGGATGTTGATCAGAACTTAGTTGGAGATCAGCCCTTAGAGGATGATGTTGAAGCCTCCATAACTTCTCATCTGTTTTTTCATCAGAGGATGCTGAAGATGTTGACTCTGTAAGTTCTGATGCTGCAAATATTGATGATACTGGTAATGCTGCTACAAATTTAGATGTTGATGCAGCTGGTCCTTCTGGACATGCACCTTTACAAGCTCCTTCGAAAGCTGGGATAGTCAAAAAGTTTGTTACATGGGAAACACCAGTACCTTGGAGTGAAACTCCTAGAGGACAGGAGTGGACTAGGGAGTGGAACACAGTTATCTTTGTCCCTACTGAAAAGATTCTTGCTGCTCACTTGGAAAAAGCTGATGAGATGCTAGTCAATGATGATTTCAAGACACAGCTAAGAGTTACTACACTTAGTACAAGGCACCTTCAAGGTCAACACTCTGTAACTTAGGCCAAGGTGGACAAGATTCAAAAAACCTTAATTCAACAAGATACAGGTGTCAAGTTGGACAAGAAAAGCTTTTTCAAACCTTCCTTTGACAAAATTACCAAGATTGAGAAAACTCAAGAGAAGCAACAGTCTCAGATTGATGAAATTTTGAAAAATCAAGCTTCTTAGCAAAATCAACTGAATGAGATCTAATCCTCAGTGGAATTGCTTCTCTCTCTTCTTTTACCTGCTGATGCCAAAAAGGGGGAGAAAGTAGTTAAGTCCAAATGCAAACCGACACTGAAGGGAAAGGATGGTAATGACCCGGGAAACTCTGGAATGGGTGGAGGTCATGGTCAAGGTGGAGGTCTTTCATCAAGTAAAGCTGGAACTATAAGTCATAGAACAAGTTCTGATACTGGGAGAAGAATAACTTCTGATGCTGGTAAAAAGATAAGTTCTGATGAACTTTTGGAACTTGATGAAGAAATTTCAAGACAGTTATTTCTGAAAAAAAAATCCAGGAATGGACTTTAAGAGTCTAATGGAAGAAGAAGCTAGACTTAAGTTAGGAAAAGTCAACTCCAAAAAGAAAGGGTAAATCCTGTGGGCCAAATCACAATTGCAGATAGATCCAAGGTCCAAGGGCAAAGAAAAAATTGGTGAACCTGTAAAGGTTTATGTGCCTCCTATGGATGAAGAAATTTCTGATGAAGATGCTGATCTTACTCTGACTTCAAGGAAGATTTCTAAGACAACCTCTGGCATGGTTCAAGTTGTTTAGAGTCAAGATATAGTTAGTTCTGATATAACTATGAAGCAAACAACCTCTAACATAGCTCAAGTTGGTTTGATATCAGAAGATAAGTCAAAGGAAATCTCTGACATTGCTCATGTTAAATCCTCAAAGTTACTCCTATCAGGATTCACTAAAGCCAAACAGACTCAACCTTTGAAGACTGCAGCAAGTGGTTTTGAAGCAAAAGTGGTTACTGGAAAGGAAGCAAGAGATAAATCTGGATTGGGTAGTGCTGATGAAAGAAGAGTGCAGAACACAACCAATGATCCAACTTTCTTAAAGGAACCAGGTATTGGAGCAACTCCTGAAAGATTGAATTAACTTGAATCTATACAGATTGTCTACCATACCTTCTTGAAAGAACACATCTTGTTATATTTCATGACAGATGGAAGGGTTTACCATATAAGGGAAAATGCTATACCACTGAAGTATTTTGAGGAACTAGAACATGTTTTATCCTTACTTCAAGTGAAGGACAGATTAACAGAAAGTGCTGCAAATTATTTGAAGACTCAAATTCAGAGACAGAAGAAGCTTTATTCTTTAAAGTCTGACATCACATACTGTTCCAAGTACAGAGATCACAAGGGTGATATTGTTGAGATGAAACCTAATACTGCAAAGATCAGAACATATCTTGGTATTAAGGGACTTGAATTCAATCTAGAGTCTGACAAAGCTTATGTCATAAGACTAGATTAGGAGTTGAGAAAAGCAAAAATTAATGATCTCAGATATGCTATCTTCCAAACTGGTGAAGATACTGCAGAGCTTAAAGATGCTAAAAGGAGGATGATTGATAAACTCAGATATGCTGAGAGATGTTTTTTAAAGAACTATCTCAGAACAACTCCTGATATCGAAGAGATCAGAAAGTGAAGCCAAGTCAAGATCTACAATTGCTCGAATTCTGATGTGTGTACAGACTGAAGTTGTTATCAGAAGTTAAAGTTGGTAAAGCTTTAAGGACTGTAAGTTGTAGTTATCTAGTCAAATTTTCATGCATTTGTACTTAATATTTTTGACATCATCAAATATCTGTTGAACTTGTATATTATGCTAATTTACAAGTTGGGGGAGATTGTTAGATATATTTGATAATGTCATGTCTAATATGATTTGTGTTTAGTTTTCAGATCTTACTTAAACAGGACAAATCAGTACTTAACTGGAAATCAGCACTTATACTGAAGTCAGAACTTAAGTTATCAGTACTTATATCATAAGTTAAAGGAAACTTTCAGATAAGGAAGGCGGCTGATTGAAAGGAAAGAAGATCAAGACAAACGCAAGAAGAGATATGCATAAAGAAGGAATTCTATGAAGAATAAAATACTTGGAAGAAAAGATAACTGATTGATATATTTTAGGAAGCAGAATTATATTCCATAACAATTAGCGATTATCTTGTAACTGTGTAATATATAAACACAAACATAGGGTTTACACTATAAGTGTTGTTATTATCGAGAATATGATTTATTGTAACCCTAACAGCTCTCGTGATATTTGTTCATCACTGAGAGATGATAGTTCTAGATTGTAACAGAGTTTAATAAAGTTTGTTTTCTGTTACTTGTATTCTTTGAATTCGATTTGATTGTGCTATACACTGTATTCAACCCCCTTCTACAGTGTGTGTGACCTAACATTAAACCTGATCTAATATAATTGATAATGTTGCAAGATATTTAGATATATTAGAGCGGCCAAAAATTTTGAAATGTGTCATTAGCCTATTTAGGCTATGAGTCTTACAGCTTCAATAGTTGAGCTGGAAAGACTACTCTCATAGATGTCTTGGATGGTAGGAAAACATGTGTCTCAATTGAAGGAACAAGGACTATATGCCCGGTGAAGTAAATTCGTATATAACAATCAAACACATTTTATCTTTTCCCAATTATTATAATTTTCTTAAAAAATACAACTTATATAGAAAATAACTTTTCATTGCAAAGTATTCTTAATGAAAATTTCATTAGTAATATTGGTACCATGCCTCTTAACTGTTGTAGCTCTTAAGGGAAAGTAATAATCTATCACTATGTTGACATGCTTTGTTCTGGACGTCTTTTCTGTCTGCATATTTTGTAAGCAAACATGTTGATTTTGTGAAAACTACAAATGTAAATCTGAGCATCACATTGATCCATGGAGCATTACAATATTTCCGGCCTCCCTTTGTGAATTAGTTGAAAGATTGAAGCACTAGAAATCAATATGGAGAAATAACACCTACATAAAGTTCTGATTATTTTCATTTCATCAATCTGGAGATTCCAGACCAGTACATCATTGATCAGGTAGTTTCTCTTTGGTTTTTGGATGTAAAAGTTTTGTTGGTTAGGAGTAAGAATTCGGTAAAAATATAGAAATAACTAAACTAGCAGTTGTACCAATAGAAGTAAGCATTATGGTTGTAAATGCTTCCTTACTGGATCCAGTTGTATTGATATTATAACATTAGAACCAAATTTACATTCCCATATGTTAATGTTATGCTAGAATTCAAGCTGACCAGGTCTTTCTGGAAAAGCATGGCAGCATTAAAACCTGAAGGGCCAACATGAGATGACATTGACAGTTGAGCTTAAGGACCTCAATAACAAGGAGTTGAGGAAGACAATTATGACAAACCATAAATGGTCATGCTCCTAAACGGGAGACAATTGTATATAATTGTTTGTTGTACTATATGGTTGACATTGAGTAAAATGTATATCACGATATTAAAGTTTTTGATGGAATTTTTTTAAAATTTATAGCCATAAAACTCAAGAAGCCTATGTTAACCTCATAGAGAAGTTGTTTCAGAGTAAGTTTAAAGTACTTATGGAAGCAGTGTGAAGCTAAGCATACACACATAGGTGATGGTGATGGAAAATAGAGATAAGACACATGAAAAGGTTTGTAGAACAAAATTTCAAGTTCCAAAACCGGGGGATTTTTTGACCTAGAGAAGTGCTACATTTTTTTTGTTATAAAAATGTTCATCATGTGAACTTCAATCAAAATTTGGACTTTATTACAATCTTAAAAATCTTAAAAAGTAAGTTTGGAAAATCCTAAAGCCTGTTAATAGTAAGTACATCTTAAAAATCTTAAAAGTAAGTTTGGAAATCCTAAAACCTGTAAATAGTAAGTACATAAATATATTAATGTATCTATTATTAGTTTCACATTATTGTATACTTATTTAATATGAATAAAAATTTTGCATGTTAAAAAAATGCCAAGTATTTTACTTTTAAGTATTAACAAGAAATGCCAAGTTGATTATTTTTTTATGATTTGTTTAAATTTACATCTTTTAAAAAAGGAGTCTCATGTTACAATAAATATAATTTATTCATTTATCATTGTTTGGTATTTTGAGTTAAATTAAAATACCTAAAAGTTTAACTCTTTAACTTCCACATAAAAATTTCTAATATATTGTACATAATATATATTTTTTGTTATAAGAAAAAAATAAATAATTATTTATAAAAATTTAAATAATATGTATTATCGTACTCATTTAAATATATGGACAAATATTTCTTCAACTAAAGTCTCTCAAATGTTATACATATTATCTTAAATTTAAAAATTATGTATCACATAATAAAATAACATTAACAGTATTCAAATTAATATTATATATAAATAAAAAATTATGTGCGAAAGAGTGCACATTTATATGTATGTACAAAATTTGTTTTTAAATATGGTCTTACCGATAATTTTGTTACCACCAAAAAGAAGAAAACTACTTTTATATGTATTAGATTTTTTTTTGACAACTTATAAAATGCAAATATTGTTATAAGAGAGAAAGAATTTTAACTATTATTATAAATATTTAAACAAATAAATTTTTAAAGTTAAACCAATTTATAATAACATGAGATAAAATAAAAAATTAATTTAAAAATATGATACAATCTTAATTTGCAGAGATTATTAATATTGTTTATAAGCCTTAGATGCAACTTTAATTGATTTTTACAAAATATAATTTTATCTTTACTGAAATTAAGTTTGAGATTTAAGCGACAAAGAAATATAAATAAAAACTCCATTGAATAAAAAAAATACATAGTGAGACAAATATTTTGAACCTTTGTCATAATTTAATATTATCTTTTTTAATTATAATTTTATTAATTTTTCTACATATTATCAATATTATAAACAATTAAAAGTAAAAAACATTTATTTACAAAATAGTGTTGTATATAAATTAAAATTAGAAATAAAAACAATAAATATTTAAATTAAAAAAAATCATACAATACAATAAAATAAGATTAAAAACTTATTAAAATATAAATATTTATGTGAGAGAACGCATATATTTAAATTTTTGTATTATAAAAACAAGAAAGTTATAAATATTATTCATTTTTTGATGAAATGTTATCATTTAAGTACATATCATACATATACTTTCTCAGCTTCAATGAATATTATCATATATGAGCATCTAAATATAAATTTAGATTTTTCTCTTTCTTTTTTACCTTTTTAACAACACCAACCTATATTTTAACCATAACAAAAGACTTTTGTGTCTCAATATTAATTTTAAGTTTTTCTTCAATTTTTTCTAGAAATATGAGTATTGAAAATAAAAAATTTAAAATTAAAACACATTTGTCAAATAATAATTTATATTAGTTTTATTTATGTATCATACATTTTTTTATCATAGACATCTGTTATTTTTAAAGATTTTTAGTTAATATTAAATAAATTTAAATTCTCTTCAAAATTACTTATAAATAATGTCATTTCAAATTATTTTTAAGAATAACTTATATTAAATAATGTACAAACAATGTTATGTAATTTTATATTATTAAACGACTGAGTTTTATGGATAAATTTCTCACTTTTATGCTTCAAATCCAACTTAGGCTATTTTCAAAAAGGTTGACCGTTATACATTATAATTCTACTGCTTTCACTCAGGAAGATTTAAAATAAATTGAAATAAATTTTTATAAATAACAAGTTTAATAAATTAGAAAAATATATAAATATTATCTAAATTACACAAATAATTTATACATTTTATTATAAATATTCAAGATAAATATAATTTATTATTAAGGACAATGTTCATTTTTATTGCCAAATTTAAAGGAGATTACATTAATAAATTAAAAGATACTCAATCGGATAAATCCCCAATCGAAAAATAAATAAACGAGCTAAATAGTTAGCAGTTTTGTTTCCACATTTCTTAACTAACTAAATACAAATACTTACAAATTTAAAATTAAGATAATAGTTTCGTGAGCAAACCATCATGCATCTCCCTTCAGTAGCTTCACAATTAAAACTCACATTAATTCCATGGATATCAAAAGAGCTTTCCTCTCAAAACTATAGTTATCTCTCACATCATAAGGTTTGTCCATGTGCTATTTCTATTTTTTATATCTACTTTATTATTTAGGTCTACGCTCCTTGTGTAAATGATTCTACTAATATATGTGTGTCCACATGGTTTGTTTACATCCATAGTTGTTGCTTACATATTTGCTAAAGGTTATCTTATATTATCACCTTTATCTGGTGTCTATGAATGAAGGGTTTAGGTAGAAAGATAGTTTTTCATAGCATAACTGTTGAATCATTTCAGGAGAAATTATTTAAAGAGCTACTGGACCAGTCAAGAAAAAAGATACAAATTTACATCGTCGATAATTTGCATCAAGAAAAGGAAGTCATGTTGGAGAATCAAAATTTGTGTTGAGGGGTATTTCAACCATCCTTATAGTACTTCTATGTCATCTGTGTCGTCTTCAAACCTGATTAACATTTGATAATATCATATTTTTTGTTCGAGCCCTCATCTCCCTTTCTAATATAACTAAAGTAGGTTTTAAGGTTAATATCTGAAGCAAGTGCATATACTACATCTGTTTATGTAGATATTTGGTTATTGTTGCGATTTCGTCAATATTGTTTTATGTATGATGCTTTATGCACGGGTAATCTTAGATTTATGTGAAAAGCTCAAACATGATATCGGTTTTAAGCATGTTGAAGGGGATTTTGACTCACCTACAAGAAAATGGTTATCAAAATAACTTGGTAATCATAACACGCTGCTCAAACATAGGGGAGTAAAAAAATGTGGTATCACTAATACATATCCTACATTATTTTCTTTTAATACTTATTCTCCTATTTCTTTTTATTTCGACATTATTAGTGGCAAGTTAAAATATAACATATCTTATAAATATTTCAGAATATAAATTTTTTAAAGTGAACTAATGAATATGCTTTCTATCCGGGTGATTATGCTATGGATGTACGCATTTTTATACATATATCACTTTCATCACCCTCAAATGCAAGTTACGCGTGACCAGTTATATTGTTCCATTTCTTAATATATTGAACACATTATTCATCAAGCAAGTTTTCTAAACTCTCAATTATATTCTCTCTGATTACAATTCACAGAGAATATTGTGGATACACAAACTCTCAGTCAATTAATCAATGAAAATAGTGCATATTCGTTTAAAAGTTGAAAAGATTATGCAAATCTACCATAATCAACTTCGTATAACTGTACTATATATTCACATGCCGGGCTCCCAACCTATACTTAAATATCAAAAAAAGATAAAGAGGTACACATTCTTGATTTCCTCAAATATACATTAAAGTTCCATATCAGTTTATTAAGTTTCTCCTCTTCTTGCATTTAGATATGAACGACCATCAACATTTTTCCACTTTGGATGCTACTCAAGTAGCTTGGACATTGAAGGTTCGAGCGACAAGAATTTGGATATCAAGGAATGGCCGTGGGGAGGCAATCAGGAACAATCTTATTCTATTGGACTGTGAGGTGTGATTTAATTATATCAGTTGCATTCGAACCATTGTTCACATCTGTGGAGCATACTCTGCATATTAATATCCTGATTCTAATCCTGATGCTGAGAAATTATGATTTCTTCTGCAACAGGATATGAATCAAAATCAGGATATGTTCCTGGATTCCTCCTTCATCGGGATATGAATAAGGATTTTCTAGCATCAGGATTAGAATCAGGATATGATTATAATATTAACTCTCAATTATATTCTCTGCGATTAAAATTCACAAAGAATATTGTGGCTACACAAACTCTCAGTCAATTAATCAATGTAAATAGTGCATAGCTATTTAAAAGTTATAAAGATTATGCAACTCTACCATAATCAACTTTGTTTAACTGTACTATATATTCACATGCCTGGGCTCCCAACCTATACTCAAACATCAGAAGAAGGTAATAGAGGTACGCATTCTTGATTTCCTCAAATTTACATTAAAGTTCCATATTAATTTATTAAGTTTCTCCTCTTCTTGCATTCATTTATAGACGACCATCAACATTTGTCCGCTATGGATGCTACTCAAGTAGCTTGGACATTGAAGGTTCGGGCAACAAGAATGTGGATATCAAAGAATGACCGTGGGGAGGCAGTCAGGCACAATCTTATTCTGTTGGACTGTGAGGTGTGATTTAATTGTATCAGTTGTATTTGAACCATTGATCACATCTATTGGAGCATACTATGCATATTAACATCCTGATTTTAATCTTGATACTGAGAAATCCTGATTTCTTCTATAACAGGATATGAATCAGTATCGGGATATGTTCCTGGATTCCTCCTTCATAAGGATAAGAATCAGGATCAGGATATGAATCGGGATTTTTCAGCATTAGGATTAGAATCATGATGTGATTACAATCTTAACTCTCAGTTATATTCTCCGTGATTACAATTCACAGAGAATATTATGGCTACACAAACTCTTAGTCAATTAATCAATGAAAATAGTGGATATATGTTTAAAAGTTGAAAAGATTATGCAACTCTACCATAATTAACTTCGTTTAACTATAATATATACTCACATGCCTGGGCTCCAAACTTATACTTAAACATCAGAAGAAACTAATAGAGGTATACATTCTTGATTTCTACAAATATACATGGATGTTCCATATTAATTTATTAAGTTTCTCATCTTCTTGCATTCAGATATGGACGATCATCAGCATTTGTCCGCTCTGGATGCTACTCAAGTAGCTTGGATGTGGCGCCCCAAAATCCGGGGTCGGGAATCTCGAAGGCCACGCCATCTAAACCACTATAAACCACATACCTCACATCACAAGATATAAATACTCACACTTTACGACCCCACACTTATCACACACACACACACACTTACAGGTTATTGTCTCCGAAACGAACCATTCATTATTAGAGTAGATTAAACCGCAAAGTGATAATTATTACAACCCAAAAATAATGAAGTCTTACCGGGAAATAACCTTTAAGTAAGGCTAGTCCGTCGGCCAAAAATACGTTTCTTATTTATTACTTTACATAAGTCATACTTATAAATAAGCCGAACTAAAAACAACTGAAAACCAATCCAGCTTATTAGGACTACCTGCGGTACAACACCAAACAATCTACGGAACAGCTGGCAATTTCCTACCCGTTTTCTGACTGTGGTTCTCATGGTAGGCATCTTGATTCACTATTGTGTTGTGTCATTTAAAAGAAAGCAAGAGTGAGCTATAGTGCCCAGCATAAAAATGTACAGTATGAAAATGACTGTATGATAAACTTACGTAAAACATCATATATGATAATTATGTTTGATTCGAAAATAGTTTCCCTTGGTGATACAGACCTTTTATGAAAACAATCCCTTAGTGGATTTTATTAACCTGCGAATACCTTAATAGTAAACCCAGCACCTAGGCTTGGGTTACTGTATTGCATCACAATTCCAATTGGAAGCATAGGACATTCGTTGGAGCCACCGCATACGATGATCAGTCGTACTATGATAAAAGTAACCTTATTTACTAGTAGAAGGACGACACCTTCGTATCCTGGTTATCACCCTTGCCGTATACGGGCTATGTGTCCTCATTTCGGGTATACACACACTTCGCAGGTCCTTAGGTACAGGTTGTACCGTCTCCTACGGTACCAGTAGTCTATCCAATACACGAAGTACTTGGATCCCTCCGTTGTCCTTTAGGAGATCCTATCATATCCCGAGAACTCGAACCACATCGAAGTTCCCCCAAGCGTTTTGCTTATTGATAGGCATAGCTTTACTTCATATATATATACGTACTTCCGAAAGTTTTCGGAGGAAGTACTAAGGATGTGAGTTGACCGTTGTCAATAGATAATTAAATAAGGGGGGAGTTTCTCTTTGAAACTATATTCAAAATATAAATATAAAAATAAGTCGAGATAATATTCTCCGACGATCTGAAATTATTCGAATGATTTTCTGAAAATCAGAAAGTAATTTAAATCAGGTTCTATGATTTTAAATCATAAATAAACCCTTTAATAAATATTAATTAATTAAATGATAATCGATAAATAATTAAACCTCAAATGAGTTTACTCTTTAAAAGAATATTTAAAATAATATTCCTCAACTAGTTTATGTCTACGCAATTAATAATCTTTAATGTTTAATCAGGTTTGAAATAAATAATCGTTGGAGTATACTTCTCCCATAATAAAGGGATAGGTATAAGATATTTATTATTCGAACAATAAAATATAGTTGAGGGAATATGATCGTTGGGAAATCGTTTTATTAAAAGTTCGAGGTATTTTAATGTTTCGTAAGTGGACGTTGAGTCCCTTTAAAACGTACTATTATGGACTTGTAATCGTCCCATAATATCACCGGAATGATTCCCGGGTTTTTATCTTAAAATCCTGACCGACTCTCAGTCTTATAATCATACGTCACGCTTAAAGCGGAATTAAATATTTTACGATATACACTTATCGTACAACATCGCTACATTTTGCGAAAAGTTCAGTTACTACGTATCATGGCAAGCATGGTATTTATGCAATGAGAATAAAATAATCATTTCACAACACAATAATAAAATGGAGTTGGGTTCGTAAACTTGCCTGGGTATCTCGAGGTGGAGGATGCTCTAAATTCCGCTCGGAAATCTATAATCATGAACACAATTTATTTCGTTAGGTCCCGTTCTAATTTACGGCTACCCGCACTCATGCGCTAATTATTATGCACCCTCTAAATTTAAATTACCCTTATTATTCCTTTAAGTCCTTATTCACATCATGGTCGTTTCGTTTTTCAAAATATCTTAAGTTCATTTTCATTTTCGTCGTCGGCTCCGCTTATGGTTTCTAATCGCGCGGTCTCGGCTCCGATATTTTTATAAAATTAAAAAATCATTATTCTTATTTAAAATTTTTATGGAAGTTAGGAAACTCAATATTCTACTCTCTGTAAAAATTGCATGATTTATGAACCTTCTTAAGTCGATCCTTTATATTTTCAAAGTTCGTAATTCGTAGCAGTTTTTGTCGCGTAAATCACTTTTAGTAAAACGGCCATAACTTTTGATCCGTAAATCGGAATCAAGCAATTCAAGAGCCTAAATGATCCTTATAAAATTGTCTATCATAAAAAGGGGTAATTTTCATGAAACTACAGTTTACATCTTCGGGACTTTCTGCAGAAACTTAAAGTTACGTTTTGTTCATTTTAGCGAGATTACGTTTACGATCGGAGTTTCGTTTATGGCTTAAATCTTTATAATACCACCAACAATCACCATATCATCATCAACACACTAAATACTCTAAATAAAATCATGTTCTTTAGGCAACAATAATCAATTTTTAAATCTACTTAACTAAACATGAAGATCTTAACAATATCACCACTAAAACTAGGTTTACAACTATATACTAAAAGGATCTTGAAATTGAATCTTAAATAAAGTTGGGTCAAATATTTTTACCTTTATTGAAAGATTGAGATGTTTTCTTGATGATGGTGAAGTCTTGGGAGTGCTTGGTATGGTTTTTGGAACCTAAAACCACCATTGAAATCAAGAAACCAAAGAAAAGTTACTATTCATACTATTTATTAGCAACTTTCTTGATTTTATTTCTCCCATCAAACCTTAATAAAAAGGGATCAAAAATTTATCTTACCTTAGTTTGGTTGTTAGGAAGCTTGAGAATTAATGGGAGGATTTATCCATGGATAGAACTTGAATATTTGAATTTGATTCCCTTGGTTTTGAAAAAGAAGCCTAATGGAGCTTCTTTGGGAGAGAGGGAGTGTTTTTATGCTTGCTCCTTGGTTGCTTCTAGGAAATGATGTTGGTGATATCTTATATTGATTTGATATTCTCCTATTTTAGGATGCTAGGTTTATTCTTGTTGCCAAATCTATGGACAAATCTACTAGCTTGTGGTAGATTACAAGCTAAGCCACTTGCGTAGCTTCCTTAGCTTACTATTCCATTAGCCTTGGTTGATCATCCTATCTCTATCTCACTATTTGATAAAGTAACCATGGTTACTTTCTTACCATGGTTACTTTCTTACCATGGTTAGTTAGTGCGTTACTTTTATTTAATTATTTACGCGTTCACTCCGTCGCTTAAACATTTTCATAATACTTCCTCGTAAATGGTTCGCGACGTAATGGTTTGTAATAAAGAGAGTTTGTAAGATTTTGTATTCGGTTTGTAATAAAGTAGTTAGTGGTTCTTGTTTTCATACTTCAACCTAAAAAGATCCTGGTTAGAGTTAAAGGGGATTAGATTCATTTCTTTATTATTTGTTAATCAGATTGTACAGGTTTGGTGATTAGCTAGTAACCCCCAGACTTATACCCCGGGTCTGGAGGGCGTTACAGGTTTGGCATCAGAGTTGTAGGTTTGGTCCCTGAAAACAAGAACATTAGGGTTAAGATAAGATAGGGAGATCATATAGGATAGGAATAGTCAAATAAGAAGAGTAGTGTTAGGATGTAGATCAGATTAGAATAGGAAAGTATAAGTTTAGGATTGTTTAGTGACCTTTCTTCTTTCTTTGGTATATTATCAGATGGCATCGTCAGGTTATTCGGCATCTTCTGAGAGGACAGTAAATAGTGAGCTAACCATAGGATGACCAAGCTAGCTAGCAAAATAGTGTGCTAAGGAAGCTAAACCTTGTAGTTAGCTTGTAAGCTAGCAAGCTACAAAGATTTGTCCCTAAGATTTGGAACCAAGAATCAACCTAGAATGCTATACTAGGATAATAAAATCAATTTCAAGATATCATCCCATCTTCCTAGCAGCAACCTAGCAAATCAACCAAGCTAAGCAACCAAGAGGAGTATAAATACCCCCCTTGATGCTCCATTCGGCCCTAATGAAAAAAAGGGAAGAATTCAAATTCAAAACTCCAAGTTCTAGCTCTTGTAAAATCATCCAATTAATTCTCAAGCCTCTTAGAAATTAAACTAAGGTAAGAAAATTCTTTCATCTCTTTTTATCAAGGTTTGATGGGTGAAATAAATTCAAGAAACTCAATAGTGAATAGTGTAAATAGTAACCTCTCTTTGGTTTCTTGATTTCAATGGTGGTTTTAGGTTCTAAAAATCATACCAAGAACTTCCAAGCCTCCACCAACCTCAAGAACACATCTCAAGCTTTGAATAAAGGTAAAAATCTTTGGCCCGACTTTATTTAAGATTCATTTTTGAGATCCATTTAGTATGTGGTAAAAAACCTAGTGTGATGAGTGTTATTGAGGAAATCTTGATGATTAAGTTAAGTAGATTTAAGGTTGGTTGTTGTTTCCTCAAGAACATGATGTTCTTGAGAGGAGTTTGTCTGTTGATAATGATATGATGATTGTTGGTGGTTGTGTTAAGAGTTAGGGCGTAAACGAAACCCTGATCGTAAACGTAACTTCGTTAAAACCAACAAATCGTAACTTTAAGTTTCTGCAGAAATTCCCGAAGTTGTAAACTGTAGTTTCTTGAAAAATAACATTTTTTTAGGATATACAATGTTATAAGGATCGTTTAGAAGCTTGAATCTCTTGATTCCGATTTACGGATCAAAAGTTATGACCGTTTTAGTAAAAGTGATTTACGCGACAAAAACTGCTACGAATTACGAACTTTGAAAATATAAAGGATCGACTTAAAGTATTCATAAATCAGGAAATTTTTACAGAGAGTAACATAGAGAGTTTCCTAACTGCCATAAAAATTTCATGTGAAAATAATGATTTCTGAATTTTATAAAAATGTCGGAGCCGAGATCGCGCGAGTAGAAACCGTGAGAATCCATAAGCGCGAGTAGTTGTTGAAATTTCGCATAATGTAGTGATGTTGTACGATAAAGTATATATCGTGAAATGTTATTTCGCTTTAAGCGTGACGTAATATATAAGACCGAGAGTCGGTCGGGATTTAAGATAAAACCCGGGAATCATTTCTGGTGATATTATAGGACGGTTATAAGTCCATAGTAGTACGTTTTAAAGGGACTCAACGTCCACTTACGAAACATTAAAACACCTCGAACTTTTATTAAAACTATTTCCCAACGAACATATTCCCTCAACTATATTTTATTGTTCAAATAATAAATACTATATACTTATTCCTTATTATGGGAGTAGTATACTCCAATAATTATTTATTTTAATATCCGATTAGTCACTATAGATTATTAATTATGGAGACACAAACCAGTTGAGGAATATTATTTTAAATATTCTTTTAGAGAGTAAACCCATTCGAGGTTTAATTATTTATCGACTATTATTTAATTAATTATTATTCTTAAAGGGTTTATTATTGATTTAAAAATCATAGATCCTAATTTAAAATATAGTTTCTGATTTTAGAATATCATTCGAATAATTTCAGATTGTCGGTGAATATTATCCCGACTTATTTAATATTTTGAATATAGTTTCAAGGAGAAACTTTCCCCCCTTATTAATTATCTGTTGACAACGGTCAAATCACATCCTTAGTACTTCCTCCGAAATTCTCGGAAGTACGTATATACATATATATACACTTATATCTTAGAGAGATAAGTTGTTTCTATCAACAAGCAAAACGCTTGGGAAACTTCGATGTGGTTCGAGTTCTCGAGATTGATATAATTCTTTTAAAGGACAAGGGTGGGGTAGACTCTGGTACTATGTGTGCTAGATGGACTACCAAAGGTACCGCAGGAGAAAGTATTATATGTACTCAGGAAATTGTGAAGTATGTGTATACCCGAAAATGGGACACGTAGCCCGAATGCGGCAAGGGTGATAACCAGGATATGAAGGTGTCGTCCTTCTACTAGTAGAAAAGGTTACTATTATCGTATTACGACTGATCATCGTATACGGTGGCTCCAACGAGTGTCCTAATTCTTCCAATTGGAATTGAGATGCAATACCGTAACCCAAGCCTAGGTGCTGGGATTACTATTAAGGTATTCGCAGGATATTAAAATCCCTTAAAGAATTATTTTTATAAGAAGGTGTGTATCACCAAGGAAAATTATTTTCTAATAAAACATATTTATCATATATGATGCTATCATACAGTCATTTTTATACTGTACATTATTATGTTGGGCATTATAGCTCACACTTATTTTCTTAAATTGACACAACACAACAGTGAATCAAGATCCCTTCCATGAGAACCATAGCCAGGAAACAGGTAGGTAATGGCCAGTTATTTCGTAGATTGTTTGGTGCTGTATCACAGGTAGTCAGAATAAGCTGGATTAGTTTTCAGTTGTTTACAGTTCGGATTATTTATAAGTTTGACTTATGTAAGGTAATAAACAAGAAAAGTATATTTGGCCGGCAGACTAGCCTTACTTAAAGGTCACTCCCCGGTAAGATTAATTACTTTTGGGTTGTAATAATTATCACTTGATGGTTGACAATTAGTCTAGTTATGATGGTTCGTTTCCAAGACAATAACCTGTAAGTGTGTGTATGTGTGATAAGTGTGGGGTCGTGAAGCGTGAGTATTTATATATTATAGTATGAGTTGTGTGAGTTTAGATGGCGTGGCCTCCGAGACTCCTGACCCCGGGTTTTGGGGTGCCACAGAAATGGTATCAGAGCCTTAGGTTATCAAATCTTGGAAACGATAGGACATAAAATACGTAGAAATAAGAATAATGAAATAATCAATTAGAGCTCAAGTCGAGTTCGTCGTCGGGCTACACGGGTAGTCTTGATAGTTTTACCCTCAAAGGAATTCCAACTCTAAGTTAGTAACACCTTGCCTATTGTGTCAGGTACCAGTGGAGCCTAGGAGGGAGGTTGATCTTGTTGATGATGTCATGATTCCTGAGCGTGACCCTATTCCCGAGCCAGAGAGCCCACCCATTGATGATTCAGACGATGACCCTACTGAGGATGTCCTTGAGGAGGAGTATAACCTTCCTATCCCCATAGCTAATGGCGTAGTATGGAGGGATGTAGAGATGTACCCTTACCAGGCTATTCGCTCTCCTATACCACCCTCAGGGATCTAGAGCCCTATGCCATATACTGATGATGATGAGGAGGAGGCGATACGTGCACAGTTCCACGAGGTTCATGACATATCCTCTAGCGACCCAGATTCACCTCTACCACCACCGGCGACCATGCATGTAGCCATACATGAATGGATAGTGGGTCAGCTTAAAGCTGAGATCACTGCGGCATCTGCTCGCATTGCGAGCCACCCGACTAGGATTCCCATGAGATTTCAGGGCTGCTTCCCCAGCCATAGCCCGCAGAGAGATCGATGGGATCGAGCTCCGTACCAGGGTTCATATGAGGATGACAGCAGTGGGAGGATACATCCCGGTAGTTGATGCAGAGCTGATGATTGCAGGAGTGATGAGGAGGGTGCGTGACCTCACTCGCAGTGATAGTGACTGAGAGACTAGTGACTAGATATGGACCTTGAAGAAGGCTGGGTGACTTGTCACCAATTTTGATAGGATAGCTAGTAATAGATAGCGTTCCTAGCCCTTCAGGGTACACGGCTTATGTATTTTCATTTCAGTATTCAGGACTAGTAGTGATAGATTGTAATCAGGCATCTATGAACTCAGTTAGTTGTTTCGTTCCCCAAGATATAAATGGGAGATCTTACTAATATATATCTAAGCAGTTATTAAGAAATGATGTCTATATTATTATACTTTATAAAAAACTTCTAGATAATAAATGACATGCTTACATATGAATAAAATAATCCGACTGTTATAATTACAGCTATGTTGACCAATTTTTAATATCAGAACAATGCCACCCCGTAGAAGAGGAACCAGGGCATAGCCCGCAGAATCTGTTAACCAACAACGAGGTGAACCTGAACCTGTAGTGAATGAGGAAAGTGAAGAAGACCTAGACTATAAAGAATATGATGAGGAAGAATATGTAGAAGAAGAGGCTGAGGATACCCAATAGGGAGGGAACCCCATGAATGAATTTATGGAACTGATAAGAGCAAATCTGAACCAATAGCCAATTCCACCACAGCCATATGTTGCCCAACAGACTGCAGCTACTGCCTTTAGAGCCTTCAAATCTCTCAAACCCCCAGAGTTTTTAGGATCTGCCGACCCCGTTGAAGCACGGGCCTGGCTCAAAGAGATTGAAAAGTCCTTCGAGATACTAGGTGTTGAGGAATGACATAAGACCATTTTCACTTCTTACATGCTGAAAGGAGAAGCTAACTACTGGTGGGAGTTCAAACGAAACCTAGAAACTGATGCTGTGATTCCATGGGATAGATTTACCCGACTTTTCTTAGACAAGTATTTCCCTAGGTTTATGGAAACCCAGATGGAGATTAGGTTTTTGGAGTTCAAACAGGATAAGATGACTGTGGCAGAATATGAGGCCAAATTTACTGAGTTGTCGAGATTTGTGCCTGAGTTCGTGAATACCAAAGAAAAGAAAGCATGAAGGTTTCAGCTTGGTCTGAAATAGTGGATACAGAACCGAGTAGCAGTGTTAGAGCTGACAGACTATGCCACCTTAGTGCAAAAAGCCTCGACTGTTGAAGCTGGCAGTGAGCAGAGTGTGAAGGAAAAAGAAAATAGGAAAAGGAAGATAGGAAGCTAAGGAATAGGAACCGGGAACAGGAGCCTTCCGAGCAGGTTCGTCAGGGGAGCGGTGTCCCAACCTGCACGAGGCCCCAGATTCAGAAAGGCCCCAAGCGAGATTGTTGGCCAGGGCGGCGTACAATCTAGGGCAACATTTCATAGCCAACCACGTGCCCCAATACCAGAATGTCAAACCTGTAAGAAGAGACACCTTGAAGTGTGTACCCAGACAAGAGCCCCTCTGAGATGTTACTGGTGTGACCAAATTGGACACCTTGCCAACAACTGCACCTGGCCCAATGTAACGTGTTTCCAATATGGAAAGGTAGGACACATGAGAAATGATTGCCCAATGTTGAAGTCCCCAGCTTCAGGGATAAGCAAAGCTGCATCCAACCGACCCCCAGCTACTAGGACCTTCAACATGACTGTTCAGGATGCTGCCCGAAACACCGACGTGATAGCATGTACCCTTTTGTTAAATTCCGAACATGCAAATGTCCTATTTGATTCTGGAGCAACCAAGTCTTTTATATCTCAAGATTTTGCTAAAAAGTTAAAACTTAATGCCATACCCTTACGTGAGATATTATGAGTGAAAATAGCAAACAAAGAAATAATTCTTGTAAATCAAGTACACCCTAAGTGCAATTTGAAATTAGAAGGGAAGATCTTCGAGGTTGACCTAATCCTATTCACATTAGGAGAATTTGATGTAATCTTAGGAATGGATTGGTTATCCAGTAACGGAGCGCAAATAGATTGTGAATGGAAGAAAGTAAAGATAAGAGTGCAGAATGAAAAAGAAGTAGTGTTTAAAGGTCAATGACAGAACCAGAAATTTCTAACCATGCTACAGGCAAAAAGATTGTTAAGGAAAGGTAATGAGGCCTATTTGGCTTATGTGATAGATACCAAAAAGGAAGCCCCTAATATACAGAACATACCCATAGTAAACGAATTCGAGGATGTATTTCCAGAAAACTTACCAGGATTGCCACCTGACCGAGAAATAGAGTTTGCTACAGAGTTAGCACCAGGAACGGCACCAGTATCCAAGGCCCCATATAGGCTAGCCCCAGTTGAGATGAAGGAACTAGCTTCTCAACTGCAAGAGTTATTAGATAATGGAATGACAAGACCCAGTGTGTCACCATGGGGAGCGCCAGTGGTGTTCGTAAAGAAAAAAGACGGCAGTATGAGATTATGCATAGACTATCGAGAGCTGAATAAGCTGACTATTAAGAATAGGTACCCTCTCCCCAGAATTGATGACCTATTCGACCAACTCAAGGGAGCTGTACATTTTTCCAAAATAGATTTAAGAACAGGATATCACCAGTTGAAAATCAAACCGAAAGATATACCAAAGACTGCTTTTCGTACTAAGTATGGACACTATGAGTTCTTAGTTATGTCATTTGGGATAACCAATGCACCCGCAGCCTTTATGGATTTGATGAACAGAGTGTTCAAAAAGTACCTGGATATATGTGTGATAGTTTTTATAGACGATGCTCTGATCTACTCAAAGAAAGAGCAAGAACACGCAAAATATTTGAGGATAGTCTTGGAAATCTTGAGGAATGAGAAATTGTATGCCAAGTTCTCGAAATGCGAGTTTTGGTTGAGAGAAGTTCAGTTTTTAGGACATGTGGTGAGTAGCAAAGGAGTTTTAGTCGACCCTGCCAAGATAGAGGCGGTATCCAATTGGGAAAGACCAACTACCCCAACGAAGGTTAGGAGTTTTGTGGGTTTAGCAGGATATTACCGAAGGTTCGTGCAAGATTTTGCTAAGATAGCCGGACCACTGACTAGACTTACCCGGAAGACAAAAAAGTTTGTATGGATAGAAAAATGTGAGGAGAGTTTTCAAGAACTGAAAAGGAGGCTGGTGTCAGCACCAGTGCTCGCTCTTCCCGATGGAAAGGGAGAGTTTGTGATATACAGCGACGCATCGCTTAAAGGATTAGGATGTGTACTAATGCAGCACGGAAAAGTTATAGTGTATGCCTCTCGATAATTGAAGAAATATGAGAGCAGATACCCTACGCATGATCTAGAATTAGCAGCCATAGTGTTTGCCCTGAAAATTTGGAGACACTACCTATACGGTGAGAAATGTGAGATCTACACTGACCATAAAAGCCTCAAATTTATTTTCACTCAGAAGGAACTGAACATGAGACAGAGGAGATGGTTAGAGTTGATAAAAGACTACGACTATGAAATTTTGTATCACCCGGGTAAAGCCAATGTGGTGGCTGACGCCCTTAGTAGGAAGGAAAGACTCAAGATGATAATGACATCGGAGGAGTTGATTAAGGAATTTGAGAAGATGGAAATTGACGTGAGAATGACCAGTAAGGGCACGGAAGGATTATTTGAGATTAAGTTAGTGCCAGAGCTGACTGAAAAGATACGAATATGTCAAGAAAAGAAGATGAATGAAGAAAGAGGAACTTTGACCGGTGAAGAAGTGAGATGCGAGAAGGATGAGAAAGGGATCATGAGATATGCGTCCCGAATTTGGATTCCAAATGTGCAAGAGTTAAAGGATGAGCTGCTGAACGAAGGGCACAGCTCTAGATATTCAATCCACCCAGGAAGTACGAAAATGTACCGTAACCTTAAGGAATATTATTGGTGGCCTAACATGAAGAGAGAAGTAGCAGAGTGGGTCAGCAAGTGCTTAATATGCCAGAGAGTGAAGGCTGAACATCAGCGATCTAGTGGACTATTACGACCCCTAGAAATTCTGGAATGGAAATGGGAGCATATAGCCATGGATTTTGTGACAGGCTTACCAAGAACAAAGACCAATCATGATACCATATGGGTTATCATAGATAGATTGACCAAGTCCGCACACTTCCTACCAATCAACGAAAGATACACCGTAGACAAGTTGGTAGATATTTACTTGAAGGAAATTGTAGTAAGACACGGCGTTCTTGTAGCCATAGTGTCAGATAGAGACCCAAGGTTTAATTCCCGATTTTGGAGAAGCTTCCAGGAATGCATAGGCACAAGACTAAACATGAGTACCGCTTACCACCCCCAGACTGATGGACAAAGCAAAAGTACTATTTAGACCCTAGAAGATATGCTACGAGTATTTGCCATTGATTTCAAAGGAAATTGGGATGACCACTTACCCCTGATCGAATTTTCTTGCAACAATAGCTATCATGCTAGCATAGGAATGCCCCCGTATGAAGCTCTTTACGGAAGGAGATGTCGCTCTCCCCTATGTTGGGACGAAGTCGGAGAACACAAGATATTAGGACCAGAGTTAGTCCAACAGACCAGAGAAATGGTAGGACTCATCAGGAAAAGACTGGTTGTAGCCCAGGACAAACAAAAGAAGTACGCCGACCAGACCAGGAAGGATATGGAATATGAAGTAGGAGATTCTGTGCTATTGAAGGTATCTCCGTGGAAAGGAGTGATGAGATTTGGAAAGAAAGGGAAGTTGAGTCCCAGATTCATAGGACCCTTTGAGATTTTGAGGAGAATAGGACTTCTAGCTTACGAGCTCGCCTTACCTCCTAATTTGCAACAAGTGCACAACGTATTTCACGTGTCCATGTTAAGGAAGTACCATGCAGATGCACGACATGTAATAGAATATGAGCAGGTAGATTTACAACCAGACCTGACCTACATCGAGCAGCCAGTAAGGATAATGGACCAGAAAGAACAAGTGATGAGGAACAAAACTGTGAAGCTGGTTAGGATCTTGTGGAGAAATCAAAATATCGAAGAGTCAACTTGGGAACTTGAAGACGCAATGAGAAATAGATATCCCCACTTATTTTCTAATTGATTCTGGGACGGAATCCTTGTTAGAGGGGAAGACTGCAATAACTCGAATTTTTTAGACCTTGTAAAACGTTTAATGAATAGTAACCCTAACGGACGGGAAAAACTTTTGAGCTCACACTATGTAGTACATGAGAAAATGAGTTTCGGAGTTAATATTACGACTATAATCAAATAAGTGTATGTAAACGCTATTAGTTTTCGAAGAAAATGAACTTTAAAAAACGACCGTATTTACGACTCATCGAGGATTACGAGAATCACAATATAATTACGAGATTAAAACCCTACAAATTTATATTCAAGTAGGATAATTAAAAATATAAGGAATGAATACGAAAGGAATTACATCGCGAACCATTTACGAGTAAGTATTAAGAAGAACATTTAAGTAACTGACCGAATGCGTAAACGATTAAATAAATGTAACGCACTAACTAAACCATGGTAAGGAAGTAACCATGGTTACTTCATCAAATAGTGAGCTAACCATAGGATGACCAAGCTAGCTAGCAAAATAGTGTGCTAAGGAAGCTAAACCTTGTAGTTAGCTTATAAGCTAGCAAGCTACAAAGATTTGTCCCTAAGATTTGCAACTAAGAATCAACCTAGAATGCTATACTAGGAGAATAAAATCAATTGCAAGATATCACCCCATCTTCCTAGAAGCAACCTAGCAAATCAACCAAGCTAAGCAACTAAGAGGAGTATAAATACCCCCCTTGATGCTCCATTCGGCCCTAATAAAAAAAGGGGAAGAATTCAAATTCAAAACTCCAAGTTCTAGCTCTTGTAAAATCATCCAATTAATTCTCAAGCCTCCTAGAAATTAAACCAAGGTAATAAAACTCTTTCATCTCTTTTTATCAAGGTTGGATAGGTGAAATAAATTCAAGAAACTCACTAGTGAATAGTGTGAATAGTAACCTCTCTTTGGTTTCTTGATTTCAATGGTGGTTTTAGGTTCTAAAAATCATACCAAGTACTTACAAGCCTCCACCATCCTCAAGAACATATCTCAAGCTTTTAATAAAGGTAAAAATCTTTGGCCCAACTATATTTAAGATTCATTTTTGAGATCCATTTCGTATGTGGTAGAAAACCTACTGTGATGAGTGTTATTGAGGAAATCTTGATGATTTAAGTTAAGTAGATTTAAGGTTGGTTATTTTTGCCTCAAGAACATGATGTTCTTGAGAGGAGTTTGTGTGTTGATAATGATATGATGATTGTTGGTGGTTGTGTTAAGAGTTAGGGCGTAAACGAAACCCCGATCGTAAACGTAACTTCGTTAAAACCAACAAATCGTAACTTTAAGTTTCTGCAGAAAGTCCCGAAGTTATAAACTGTAGTTTCTTAAAAAATAACCCTTTATTATGATATAAAATGTTATAAGGATCTTTTAGACGCTTGAATCGCTTGATTCCGATTTACGGATCAAAAGTTATGACCGTTTTAGTAAAAGTGATTTACGCGACAAAAACTGCTACGAATTACGAA
Organism: Apium graveolens; assembly: GCF_009905375.1. Lineage (NCBI taxonomy): Eukaryota > Viridiplantae > Streptophyta > Magnoliopsida > Apiales > Apiaceae > Apium > Apium graveolens. The sequence continues at coordinate 52,182,578 of NC_133654.1, forward strand.
TTTTGAAAATATAAAGGATCGACTTAAAGTATTCATAAATCAGGAAATTTTTACAGAGAGTAACATAGAGAGTTTCCTAACTGCCATAAAAATTTCAAGTGAAAATAATGATTTCTGAATTTTATAAAAATGTCGGAGCCGAGATCGCGCGAGTAGAAACCGTGAGAATCCATAAGCGGAGCCGACAACGATAATAAGAATGAACCTAAGATACTTAGGAAAATGAAGTGACCATAATGTGAATATGACTAAAAGGAATAATAAGGATAGTATAAGTTGAGAGGGTTCATAATAAGTAGCGCATGAGTGCGAGTTGCCGTAAATTAGAACGGAACCTAACGAAATGAAATGTGTTTATGGTTATAGATTTCCGAGCGAACCTAGAGCATCCTCCACCTCGAGATACCCAGGAAAGTTTATGAACCCAAATCCATTTTACTGTTGTGTTGTGAAAGAATTGTTTTACTATAATTGCATAAATACCATGCTTGCCATGATACGTAGTTGTTAAAATTTTGCATAATGTAACGATGTTGTACGATAAAGTATATATCGTGAAATGTTATTTCTCTTTAAGCGTGACGTATTATATAAGACCGTTTTGTCGGTCGGGATTTAAGATAAAACCCGGGAATCATATCCGGTGATATTATAGGACGGTTATAAGTCCATAGTAGTACGTTTTAAAGGGACTCAATGTCCACTTACGAAACATTAAAACACCTCGAACTTTTATTAAAACGATTTCCCAACGATCATATTCCCTCAACTATATTTTATTGTTCGAATAATAAATACTATATACTTATTCCTTATTATTGGAGTAGTATACTCCATTGATTATTTATTTCAATACCCAATTAATCACTATAGATTATTAATTATGGAGACACAAACCAGTGGAGGAATATTATTTTAAATATTCTTTTAGAGAGTAAACCCATTCGAGGTTTAATTATTTATCGACTATTATTTAATTAATTATTATTCTTAAAGGGTTTATTATTGATTTAAAAATTATAGATCCTGATTTAAAATATACTTTCTTATTTTAGAATATCATTCGAATAATTTCAGATCGTCGGTGAATATTATCCCGACTTATTTAATATTTTGAATATAGTTTCAAGGAGAAACTTTTCCCCCTTATTAATTATCTGTTGACAACGGTCAAATCACATCCTTAGTACTTCCTCCGAAATTCTCGGAAGTACGTATATACATATATATACACTTATATCTTAGAGAGATAAGTTGTTTCTATCAACAAGCAAAACGCTTGGGGAACTTCGATGTGGTTCGAGTTCTCGAGATTGATAGAATTCTTTTAAAGGACAAGGGTGGGGTAGACTCTGGTACTATGTGTGCTAGATGGACTACCAAAGGTACCGCAGGAGAAAGTACTATGTGTACTCAAGAAATTGTGAAGTATGTGTATACCCGAAAATGGGACATGTAGCCCGAATGCGGCAAGGGTGATAACCGGGATACGAAGGTGTCGTCCTTCTACTAGTAGAAAAGGTTACTATTATCGTATTACGACTGATCATCGTATACGGTGGCTCCAACGAGTGTCCTAATTCTTCCAATTAGAATTGAGATGCAATACCGTAACCCAAGCCTAGGTGCTGGGATTACTATTAAGGTATTCGCAGGATATTAAAATCCCTTAAAGAATTATTTTCATAAGAAGGTGTGTATCACCAAGGAAAATTATTTTCGAATAAAACATATTTATCATATATGCTGTTATCATACAGTCATTTTCATATTGTACATTATTATGCTGGGCATTATAGCTCACGCTTGTTTTCTTAAATTGACACAATACAACAGTGAATCAAGATCCCTTCCATGAGAACCATAGTCAGGAAACGGGTAGGTAATGGCCAGTTATTTTGTAGATTGTTTGGTGATGTATCACAGGTAGTCAGAATAAGCTGGATTAGTTTTCAGTTGTTTATAGTTCGGCTTATTTATAAGTTTGACTTATGTAAGGTAATAAACAAGAAAAGTATATTTGGTCGGCGGACTAGCCTTACTTAAAGTCACTCCCCGGTAAGATTAATTACTTTTGGGTTGTAATAATTATCACTTGATGGTTGACAATTAGTCTAGTTTGCTGTGTCTTTAGCTTCAGTTTGCACTGTGTGTGATCCCTGTGCATCCCCCAGTTTTCTAGCTTTCTTCTTTTTTGTATAAGTTTGGGGTGAATCTGTGTCCCTAACCATTTTGGTCTGTGCTCCTGGTTGGGAGCTTGTTTCAATAGTAGCATCCTTTTGGGAGGATGAAACTAGAGATGTGCTAATTTCCTAATTAAGTACCACAATTTGTTGGGAAACTGTGGTGTGGCTAGGTTTTGGGTACACTCACCTCTCCATCCTTATTCTTAGGGTTTCTTTTATGTTCACCCTGTCCCTCACCAACCTTACCACCCTTCAAACTCCCCTCTTTGGTTTTGGTAGATTTTGAAACTGACATCTTTTGAGAGACACCAAAGTGTGGTTTCTTTGATTTTGATTTTGTGGCTTGGGTAGGCATCTGTTGGGTCATTGACACAGATGCCATAACCACAGTCAATGGTAAAGAAATTTGGGAGGTAGAAGGAGTAGAGATAGAAGTATTTACCTCACTTACCTCAGGGTCGTCCATGATAGGTAAATAAACAAGGGGCACCTCCTTGTGGTGATCTGCTCTGTTTAAATCTACAATTATTCTCCTTTCTTGAACCCAACAATCCAGTTTATTGGTTGGGTTCCCAATCACAAGATTCTCACAAATATGGTAAGCAATAATCATAAAGAATCTAGCATAATAATATTTTTAGATCTCTTTTTGATTTTCCCTAACTTGTAACCTAACTCAAACATGATAGCATCACTAAAATTATAGTAATTATCAGTAACATGTAGAGCATGTTGAGCATGGTAGTGTTGATAGAATCAAAATTGCTTATCTTACCAGAAAATACCTTGGTAACTACATCACACAGATAACTCCATTCTTTCTTAAGACCTAGCCTTCTAATCTCACTCAACTTAGTGGTAGGAAGTGCATAGCCAATAGAAATAAGTAAGCTAACTTAATCAGCATCTGTGTGTGCTTTAGTAGTAGTGTTATCAGGAATTTTAAAACATGCTTGAATAGTGTCACTGTTAATGCAAAATTCCTTACCTTTAATGGTGAGAGTTATGGTTTTGTCAGTTGCTTGATAGACAACAATAGTCCACATCTCCTCCACAACTTCACAGTAGATTGTGGGTGATTCCAGCATGGCATAACTAAGCTTGCATCCCTTCAAAAAATCCATCATTTTGTGATAGTCCTCAGAGGCTGGATTTCTTTGTTCACAAGAGCTACGAAATTGTTTTTCTCATAAATGAATCCTGACTGAGACATGATCTTGACTACTGGTGCCATTGTTAAAGAGAAAAAATTTGCAGAGAGAAAGAGAATTTTTGCTTTGAGAAAGAAGAAAGCAGTTAATTGCAATAAAGAAAGTTAAAAGCTAAAATAAACTTGAAGTAAGGCTTTTATGTATTCTCAGATAAAATGGGATAAAAATTAAATGTAATAACCCCAATTTTTGGAAATTTTTGAAACACTGATGAATAATAACTTTTGCTGACTATGCTGATTAAGAAAATTATCAGACCACGCTGTATAGGAGTACTGTTATGGAAATTCTAAGATCATATTAGTATTCCATAAAGTAAATGAGTGTATGTAAAGATCATCAGAATCCAAATTCGAACACTTTGATTTTTCCCGAAAATCCACTAGATACCGAAAGAATTGAGTATAAGGTAACATGATTAAAAGGATTTAAATTCAAGGATTATAAGAGAGGATCATAAAAGGATATAAAATATTGAGAAAGGTTTAGGGGAACCCAAGTAATAAGATCCCGGATATGATCCCTCAAACGACGAATGAAAATGAAAGTTAAGCAAACCGTTTAACAGATAAGCGGTCATTAGCCAAGTAATTAAGGTTTAATCAAAGAGATTAGTGGAAGATGATATCATCATACCACAAGGAGAAGACATGTGTTAAAAGATGACACAATCATGATGACATAAGCATGACAAGAAGATTTGTTTTGTTGGATGATTATTGGCCAAGTAAAATTTACCATGGTAAATTCTAAAAAGTAGCCAAGCCAAAAAGGGGAAGCAACCAACAAAAATCATAACACAAATTAGAAGTTGACTTTGCTTTTCCAAGAACAAGCTCTCGGCTTCTTTGCTTTCAAGGAAGAAAAAATTTGCAAACACTAAGCTTCACTTCATAATCAAATCCAAGATAATTATGTAAGCTTCCCTATGATTAGATAAGTATATCCTAGGATTTTAAGCTTTTAATTCCTTATAAATCTCTTCCAATAAATCAAGGAAGGAGATGGTGAATAGTAATTTCTTGAAACTAATTTTTGTGTTCTTGATTTCTTTGAAAGATCAAGCTTGTAGGAGGTTAGATCAAGGCTCCTTAAGGCTTCCTAGCTACTTATCACTCACTAAGGAAGGTAAAACCTCATACCCTAGCTTTATTTTTGAGTATTTGGGAGTGGTTTTGATTGATATAGTTTAAGAGAAGCATGATTCTTGTTTGTTTAAAGTTTGGTTGGATTTGTAGTGATTTTGGGTTATGAATCTTGGTTAGTGGTTAATGAATCTTAAGTATAGTTGGTAGCTCATGTTTGTGATTGAATGAGTTAGAAAATATTGAGTTTATGGACTAATGTGGTGAGGTTTAGATGAAGTTTGGTTGTATTGATGGTTATGAGTTGGTTTGTGGTTAATTGGAGTGGTTTAAACATTGGTAATCATGTGAACATAGCCGTCGTAATGTCCGTTTTCATTCAACTGCTTGTTCTTAGTGTTCGGGACAAAAATCTCACTGACCAATCTGTAACTTTGTCATGTTTAGCTAGATCGTGTCGTAAGCTTCATTTTGATCTATGGTTCGCTTGGATCCGATGTACGGTTTAGGAGAAACGACCGTTTTAAGTAACGACATTTCGCGAGTGAACCATTACCCCTCGCCTTACTTTGAAACCTTGGTTAAGGTCCTTAAATGACTAATTGGAGTATGAAACAATTATGTAAGATTAATTGGTCAGTTGGTAGAGTATTCGCGAAAGAGTCGCCTTAAAAAGTTAAACGGTAAATTTTATAAAAATGGTGGATCCGTGGGTACTCGAGCGACTTATGTGAATCATTAAGCGCAAAAGCGAACATTAGGGTCCAATTGGTTAAAGTCTAGTTTCTTAAGCAACCGTGGTTTAATTCCATCTTATATGTTGTTTATAGTTACCAGACTCGCCCCAGGCCTTTTACCACCCCCAGTCGTTCAGGCAAGTTTTCTACCCGTTATACTGTTGTTGTGATGTAAATATATTGATGCATTATCTTGAGATAAGTGCATGACCGTTATTAGCAAATCTTGCGATATATTGGAGCATGTTGATATGGTATATATATGCATGTTGTGAAATCTTGATATTCTATTATCAATTCAAATGCTTATAAACTGCATATTACCTAAGTTAGAGATAAGCAGTAGTTGCGTATACCCTTAGTATAGGGGACCCAAAGGTAAACATTTTTCTAAACCGGGAGGCGATGTTCCCGAGTATATTATACATATATATATATAGTTTTCAAAACTATTAATCGAATAATGTTTATTCGATAGTTTTAAATTATAAATGAATATTAGTTTGAATATTCATTCGAAGGCTTTTGACTCTGTTTATTTTATTAAATAATATTCTTTATTTTCTTAAAGAATAATGTTTCGTTATTTGCCAAGTATTCGAGAAATGATTGATATCGTCAATCATTCTTACCTTAAATATTTTCAGAAAGTTATTTTCAAAACTTTTACTTCATTTTCTTTGATAAAATCTATTCGTTATTGAAATATTATTTATAGCATTATATTCAGATATTCTTTGATTATCTTGGAATTGATTTATTCTATCAAATCATCCTTATTCCGTACGCTTTCAAAAATGTTTTCGAGTCTCCAAAATGATTTTAAAAGTTAGAGCGGATCCCAAAACTCATTTTCAAATTAAAGATCTTCCTTTCGAAAGGAATTTAAATACTCGCTTAAAACTTAAGGGATCCGGCTCTGTGGTGTATTTTATATTCGCAATGAGGTTGCGGTTTTGATAAAAGAATTTGATTACTTGCCCAACATTCGGGAAGTAAGTCCATCTACTTGAGCGCCCCCATGATTCCATGCTCCCACGGTCCGCTTACCGAGAAATAGAAAGGAAGGACTACAATATAACCGTTATGAGCGGTACATTTCAACCAATTCTCTATCTCTTTTTTTGGTTTTGTGCCTGGCGAAGCGCTTACCAAGCGCGAAGGAAAGGGGTGATATCTAGTAAACTACCTTATATGTGATGCAAGGTTTTCTTACCTTGTGTCGGTTCGACTTTGGATCCTAGCACCCAAAAAGTCTGTCTGTACAAACGATCTAGACCTTTAGAGGAAAGAGGTATTCGTACGTGGACACCAAAATTCTAGAGCACTCACATTAGAGATGAGGGTCGGCATAAGCGACAGGCCGAGGTACGGTCTAATAAAGTGTAAGTGGCCGGGTGGCAGTCCATCAACGCATAAGAGGCCGGGTGGCGGTCCAGCACAAGGCCCTAATGCAGCCAGGGTGATGACCGGTGGGGGATTCATCCATCTACTAGTAGAAAAAGTTACTTAATGGGTATCTTTGCCGGATCAACAAGATATCGGGTTTATGCCAAAGCTTTCTTCTTTCCAAATTCATTGGATATTAAAACTCTGTTTATAATTTTCATAATAGAGGCTTTCAAGGAGTATATGATCCATAATAGTGTACAGAGTCAGAGCGATCAGACAAGGATTTCATGCAGCACCACTTTTCGAGGATTAGCCTAAGTTATGAATAATTAGTTTTAATGACTAGATGATTATCTGTGGTAGTACTTTTGGGATAGAAGCGATCAGATCAAATGATGTAATTCTCTTTCATGTGTTTAGTTATTGTATCCTCGAACATATGGTTATGTATATATTCGTTCCTTTCAGTTCAGATCAGTTTGTTTGTGATAAGTTCATATTGTTAATTGCGCTATTAACACTTAAAAATATCATGAAGTTTATAGAACTTGAGAATTCATAATTTACGATCACGTAAGGACAGAACGAGGGAAATAATTTAAGCAAAGTAAGTAAGACAAATATAAAGAGTTCCAAGCATTATGCCCCCATAAGGAATAAGATTTGAGGAAAACCCTGAATGTGATAATCAAGGAGGTCGCAATCAAGATATAAGGAACCCAGAACATAATGAAGTGGAAAATGAGGATTTTAACATATAAGATGACCCTGATTATGGGGAGTAGGAAGAAATATTTAGACTGATAAAACAGAACTCGAACAAGGAAGGGAGCACCAAGACAGTACTCCTATGAGGCAATTCATGGACCTTCCTAAACAAAACTAATATTTTTACCCCCCAAACACCACTCTGAGGAAACAATGTGGTGTGAAATTTTTTCAGAACCTTTAAGTCGCTAAGCTCTCAGAGTTCCAAGGAACAAGCTGACCCGGTCAAGGCGGGAGCCTGGTTAAAGGAAATAGAGGAATCATTTGAGATCTAAATGATTGATAAAGCGTAAAAGACTTTTTTTTGCTACTTACATTCCAAAGAGAAAGGCCAATATTGGTGAGAGGCTTATAAATAATGAAGATAGCATAGAGGATTAAGAGCCAGACCAAAGGCGGATGAGTATGATAAAACATGAATCTAGGTTGTGAAAGTCGTCAAGATTCATCTGAAGGACATGAATGCAGAATGACAGGATGTTTGAAATCAACGCTTATGTTGTGTTGGTTCATGAAATGGTTGTTATAGAAATGAAATTAAAAGACTGAAGGGACAAGGAGTATAAAGGGATATAAAGGAAATAGAGTTGAGATGCAATAAGGGAGTTAGGTATGTGAAACCCTAAAGAACCCTAGAAATAAATAAAGAGAAGTGTATCATCATCAGCGCGATGGTGACGGATCATGAGATAAAGTCAAGGTTTGAAGGCGTAAGCGATACGTATAATTAATCCCCTTTTAGTTTAGAGTATTCGATGAAACTTTGAGATAGACCGATGGATTAATAAGGAAAAACGGATGGACTGAGGAGAGAGGATAATAAGAAATTAGAAAAATGGGATGAAGGAAGTGACCTTCAAGAATGAGTGTATGTAAGACCGGTGGCTTGATACCTAGAAAAAGAGATGCCAGGTATCAGAGATATCCCAACATTGAGATAACGGTTGAGATAAATAATGGAGAAAAATGAATAGTGTTAGGGCGAAAACACGTGTTAATATTCACGCAAGTATACGCGTTCACAAGTAATATAGAATACTTTCTAGTTCGTTCCCACAGAGACTCAGACTAATTATTGTTCAATTAAACTCACTCACCAATATATGATTACTTCTCAATGTTAAAACACTAACACTTAGAATTATTGACTAAATATTAACTACAATTAACTACTTAGTTAATCACTTAATTAACACTTTGAATTAACAATATTAAAACACTCATGAGATCACAACTTCATTACTACTTCCTTCAATAGTTATTATTATTACCCTTAGCATGCAACAGTGATGATATTAATCGAATAACACGAAACTGATAAAAACCAACTCTCATTATACTAATACCATTCTACCAAATATCCACAATTAAGATAAAAGTTGAATAGGCATCAATTATGTTGAGTTCCTATATGTCTACAGAAATTGACAACATAGTGATTTAAGCACAAGTTATTCCTTTTGATTACACAAGGCGAATAAAATGGTTAGAGTTACCCACTAATCATGCACATCATACATGAACTTATGCTAGCATGGCAAGTTCTAAATTTTGAGATCCACCGTCGCTTCACAAGAGATTAACACCCTATCTTATATGTTCGCGACGCACATAAGACGAATACGCACAACCAATACTAGATATCATACAATCATCACACACTAAGGTTTTAAACAACTAACTAAAGAATTCCATAGTAAATCCGTTACGACCCCATGATCACGATTAGCCCATGATAGCACTTATCGTCATCATGGGTTCATATGAAAACATGATAAACAAACACAAGAGAATAATAACTAAACTAATTATATTAAACCAGAGAATGTCACAAGAGTAATTAGGTTCAAAGCAAAGAAAACTAGCATCCAACGTTACAACAAAATAAGAATCACAAGAAAATATGCTTCCTCTTTGTTGCGATGTGCTAAAACGGCCTTCTTCCTTGTCTCCTTCTCTCCTTGCTTAATACCACAAGCCAACCTTGTGAAAACATCTCCAAATCTACTTATATAATAGTCCCATAAAACTCAGATTACATAGAAGTTCGAAGCCAAACAGAAGTAGAAGTCTAAAACAGATTATTATTTTTCCCGACCCTGTGCGGCCGCTCAGCATAGCTGAGCGGGCGCTCAGGACCCTACTGGAAAATTCCTGAGTTTGCTCTATTTTATATAAGAAGTTCTCATCGCATTTCACCACGCTCATCTCATGTTACACGCTTAGCGTCAGATTTAACATTTCTTCCCGTAGTAACGTAAGGCACATCATCGTCCTGTTGCCATCTTGAAGGAAGCAACATTTCATACACAATTAATTGACACGTTTTAGGATCGTGGAACATTCAGCTTTCGTCATCGGTCGGACTTCTTTAATCATTCCCCGTATAATGGCTATAGTACGACGATACCTTCTGGGTCGTACTTGTTATTCTCGCTAGTGCCTTAGACGTGTTCATGTTTATTGGTACCTGCTACCAGTGGCCTTTATAGGGCGTGTACAATCTTCTTTGCCTTCTATCAGCTCTGACAATGACATCCTTCATTCTTTCACGTTGTCCTTCGTAAGGGATATCGGCGACTATTTTTCGTATGCTAGCATGGTAAGTACATCTACACGAATTATCTGTCAACAATAGGCGATTCCCCAAATCGTTCCAAATAAAAGGTAAGCCGCTAGCTGACATCGGTGATAAATGATCATTCCCGTGTTTCCTTAAAACTCAATCTCTCCACATATCTTACATTTCCTGAATCACTTCCGTACTTTGACTCTCCGTTTAAGGATGTTAGGCAGTGCTCGTTTTTAACTTGGTTTCCAAACATTTAAATATCTCTTACTCTTTTCCATCTGTTAAGGCTGAAAAGTAATCTCATAGATTCACGTATTATCACCTTTAAGTATTTGAACTTCAGATTCCACTCTTTCTAATTCGTTTATTAACTCCTCAGTGGTCTTAGTTACATCCAATCCTTTCTGTCGGCATGAGGTATTTGTTATCATACGGCTTTGCTTAAGTAGTTGTTAATGGATTAATTCAGAATCCTTTGTTAACCTTAGTCAAAATTTCATTCTTGAAACTCAACGTATAGTTGCTTTCCTTCTGATCTTTGGAGAAAAATCCTTGGGCACTCCACACAGACTTTCTTATTCCTTGAGTAGCTGAGGATATTTTCAATAAATACAGTTTGCTTATCTAAGTACTCCTTATACACCATGATCCTTAATTCCTTATAATCATCTAATACACTTGTTATTTCACATAATATCATCCGAGCTTGCAATGCCCTTAACTCACTTTAATCATAATCTCTGATATGTTCTCAGGTCGGATCTTAAGTTAATCCCCGAGGTATAATGTATTGCTTGAATTAGGTCTCGTAAGTAGTCAATTCTTTATAGGGTCTCACTTCTTCTTATTCGTTGTTTTATTGCACTCCCGCTAATCAGTACATAATCTCAAAATTTTATTCCTTTTCTCCAACAACATCATTGATACATTTTATGATTCGCTTCTTGTAAAACCACTCCTTGGTCTGCCTTGTTCATTAGGCTTCCGATATTTCGCCTTAATTCTTTGGCATGTCCAATACTTCCCAATTTATTTTGAAATTCACTTCTTATACCTGGTTATCATTATTTTTCTTTAGATTTCCATATATCTTGGCATCTCTTCAATAACTTAGATACTTAATATTGTGAATTCCCTGTGGGATCTCATTTCTTAATTCTTCTACATGTAGCATCCAAGTGCTGGAAGAAAACCTGGAGATATCATGATCGTTCTCCTGGGCGCATAAATTTCCCTTTATTAACTACTAACATCATGATCCATTATCTTCTCTTGACATCTTATCTTTTCCTTCACAACTTCAACTGAAAGGTCACATTATCCATCTTTCTTCCTTTTGGATTATGAACTTTAGCTTCCAATTCCAACTTCCAGAATCCTATAGTTAATTCTTCTGGTGTAGTCTCTATGTTTGTTCTCTCCTTTTTGTTTATCGCTTGCCACTACATTTGTTTTTCCTCGTGAATACTTACTTTAAACTCTTATGGTCCGTATAGATCTTACACCTTTCTCCATACATATCATGTCTCCCCATTTTTCAAAACAATATTATTACTGTTAGCCCCAATGATAAGTAGGATACTTCTGCTCATAAGATTTCGGTTGTCTGGGTGCATATACAATAACTTTATTGTGCTGCATCATCACACATCCTACTCCCTTATGAGAAGCATCACTATAACTACCAAATCTCCTTGATACTTTCAAAATGATAAAACAGGTGCTGTAACCATTCTTTCACTTAACTCTGTAAAACTTTCTTTACCCTTCTTTACTTCATATAAACTTCTTACTTTTCCTGGTCAGCTTCATCCAGGATATTGCAACTTCCAAGAAATCTTGCACCATTTTTCGATAGTAACCGGCCTATGATAAAACTTCTTACTTTTGTTGGTGTTTCTGGTCTCTTTTTATTCATAGTAACTTTAATTTATACTGAATCTCTCTTGATCTTCTCCACATTGACTATTTATGCTAAGAACTATACTTCATACAACTTCTTTCTTCTCCAAATTCTCAGTTATCATTAAATGCATGGTCCTCCATTGACTTTAAGTTTTACGCTATAGCTTATCCAGATATTCCTTAAAGATTTTTGTCCATCGAGTTCAAATATTACGGGTATATTGGTTAATCCAAATGACAATATGGGAATAATACTTAGTTCTGAAAATTATCTTTGATATATCCATAGGTTTAATCTTCAATTGGTGAAATACCAAATCTTAAATCGATCTTACAAAAGTAATTTGCTTCCTTCGTCTGATCAAACAAATCATTGGGTCAAGGTAACAGATACTTGCTCTTGATAGTAAACTTGTTAAGCTTTCGCTAGTCGACGCATAACCTCATACTTCCATCTTTCTTATTAGTAATTAATATCGTTGCACCTTATGGGGTACACTAGGTCTAATCGCTCCTTTTTCTAATGTCTCTTACATCTGCTTTGCTAATTTCCTCCTCGTAACTGGTGCCATTTTATGTAAGGCCTTGGTCACTGGCTTCGTCTCAGGTGCTACGTCAATCGCGAGCTTCATTTCTCTATCTGGAGGAAATGTTGATAACGTATCTGGAAACATATCTTCAAACTCTTTAATTGCTATAAAATCTTCAATTTTGTTTGCCTCTAACTTTTATTTATCTCATAATTATCGTAATACTCAAATCTTGATCATCGTAATCATCGTTAACCAATTCTTTACCTTCCTTTTTCCTTTATGCCTCATCCTATTCTCATTTAACGTCTTCAGGACTATCTCTACATCATGATTGTTCGTTTGGGCATCATGCTTCCATAGTTAATCCATTCCTTAGAATAATGTCAAATCCTCTTATCTCAAATTATATCAATTTTTCACAACTTATTGCCAGAAATCTCAATTCCACCATTGGTACTTACTTATTTAACAACTACACGTTCTTGACTTGTTAATCCTTTTAACCATAATCTTATCAATTCAACAGGGTAATTCATTTTATCAACAAAACCTTGAGAGATAAACAATTAAGTTTCTCTCACATCTTTTAATACTTTAACGCATAAGGTACTTACCATCGTCATCCATGTTGTCACGTCCGTAATCTAAACAACATATTTCACAAAAAAGTCGCATATTTTCGTTCTCGAAGATGTATCCTAATTGGAGTAGATTCCCTTAATTCTTAGTGCATCCCTAACTCATTAGTGATTTGCAATTCTCGCCATTTGCCCTTGTTTGCTTTCCATGCGTGAGAAGTAGATGGAACTTTGCCCGCTTGGTCCATAATTCGTTGATTTCTGTTTGAAAAACTCTTACAAAGAATGACAGTACAACGAAGCAACTAAAAGGATTCACAATTCAACAAAATTTAGAGTTGAAAAGAAAGAAGAAATAAGGATTTGAATATGAATGAGACAACCACATTGATACTTAAGATGGCCAGTCTTTCATACCATTTGGCATACAGCACATGATTAGGTGGCGTCCCACCCGACTCTTCGTCATTCCGACAAAGTGTGTTACCATAACACTGTTTGTCCCAATCAGAAAGCAAAACTTAAGGAAACAATTAAATTTGAAAGGAATGCAATATCCTCCTTTTCAATATCATAGCAAAGAGTTTATTTAAGAAAAGAAGTTTATACATTTTTAGGAATTGAATAGGAATATATGCTGTAATATTGAAGGCAAGAACGATACCATTGGTCACCATCCACATTTCATTTGTATTCATCTTTTGAGCTCGTTCGATCATATCCCAATTGCGTCATATAACAACTTTAGAAAGTCCGCTGAAATGTCTTCACAAACCAAGCATTATAATGAATTCTTACTTGCTAAGTTTTGCATCTTTAACATCGCACTTACACGTATAATACCTTAACAATTCGATCATAATGGCATTCCTACCAGGTAACTTCGAGATTCCTCTTTTAATTTAGAATAACCACGTACCATTCGAGATAACGATCCTTTTGTTAATAATATTCTGTTTTGAGAGAGGTCTGGAAATCTTTCCAATCTTCTTCGATCACGCTCCGGCTTTTGTTAAATCAATGAATTCTTCGAACTCTGATAGTCAAGATTTCTGAGCAAGTGCGTTTCGCTCCATCTTGCTCAACCCGAGACTACTCGCATAACATGCGAGCCGGCTACTAGCCAATTGACGCCTAACCACAACTAGCAACAAATTCCATTTTTACTCCATTTTTTTTCTTTTTCATGCCTTTATCACTAAGAACCTATTATCAAATTCTAAGCATAATAAATAGATTAACCTCGAAAACAATCAGATCATAACAACACTCTAGTCCTTAAGCATTCTCTAAAACTTAGTGAAAATACAAGTGCTTCTAGCATGCATATCAACCTACACGACTCAACATCACTTTAATGCCATCACTACACTCGTATCAACATCACAAATTAGTCGATAAATCATCACAAAAGGGATCATGGCATATGCATGAGCTATATGATATGATAAACAAATAAAGCTATAAAATAAAAAAAAACTATATGGCAAAAATTATGCAACTATATGAACTAACTATCATGAATATGCAGCTATATGACACACACACAAAATATTCCTTAACTACCACCCCCAAACTTAAAATCTTTACTGTCCCCAGTGAAGGTAGTAGAAAGGAACACAGGGTATACCTAGTCGGAGTCATTATCATCATCACCCTCAGTGGGTGGAGTATCAGGCGGCGGGTATGCAGAGTCCTCACCAAAAACTGGCCACTGGATGTCAGTTCCAAGGCCCCGAAAAGCAGTCCCTAACGCAAGGGTGAGCTCCTGAGCAAACCTGCTCTGCGTCTCGTACATGGCATCGATTCGCCGTGACAGCCTCCTATACTGGGCATCAGCCATCCCAGCACCCTCCTGAGCTCCCGAAGAACCAGCCTCATCACGCCTAGGCCTAGCCATAGTAGCACCTCGTGCTGGACGCCCTCCTGGAAGACGATAACCCAGCCCATGCTTCTCGGGCTCACCACCGGTCCACTCCTGCATTCCATTCGGAGTCCCAGAATCAATCGGAGCGGCCGGCAACTGCAACTGCTCATGAGACGGCCAGTTCACTCTCACTGATAGGCAAAGCTTCATGACCGTGGATGTAT
This sequence comes from Apium graveolens, assembly GCF_009905375.1. Taxonomy (NCBI): domain Eukaryota; kingdom Viridiplantae; phylum Streptophyta; class Magnoliopsida; order Apiales; family Apiaceae; genus Apium; species Apium graveolens. The sequence continues at coordinate 52,197,636 of NC_133654.1, forward strand.
AAGGGACGTTCATGTGCTTAGCTCCCCTCAAAAACTTCAGAATTCCTTGGTAGATAAACTCACCAAGGTCCACATAGTACTCCTCATTCAAAATTCCCCATAACAACTGTGCTCTCTCAACTGTGACCTCATGTGCATGCGAAGAAGGCAGAATATTAGCACAAATAAACGCATTCCATGCACGGACATACCTGTTCATAGCTATCACCGGAAAGTGACGATACTCATTAGTTCCTGTCTTGAAGGTCCAAACTGTGCCCGACCTACAGAGAGTAGCACAAATCAAATCTAAGTCGAAATCCTCAGCAGTCTTCTCATTCCAGTTCTCCTCCTCGGGCTTCCTCTCTCGCTGCCCAATCACACGGCGAATCGCCGCTGGGTGATAATCAATCGTCAGCCCTCGGACCACAGAAAACCCATTCTTCTCGGCCTTCACATTCGCATAGAACTCGTGAACCACACTCATCGGTACTGCTTCAGGCAACTCACAGAAAGCTATCCACCCCTTCTCTGCAATCATAGGTAGCAACTCACCATCCCTCCCCGATGGTAAAAACCCCCTCTCCTTCAGAATCGGCTTCCCCAAAAGCCTAGTGTACTCCTCCTCCGCATCTCAGTCATTCAATCGAGGCCTCGCAGCAGTACCCCTCGATGAATCAGCAGTAGGGACTGTGCTGCTGCTATCAATAGTCCTTGCTCTCTTGGGTGTCATTGAATCTGAATAAAAGTGCTTAAAAATAGTGTTTTTGTGTTTGGGAGAGAGTTCAAGTGTAGAAAGTGTGTGGGAGATGTATGGTATAGGTGTATGTATATATAGGGTATGGATTAGGTTAAAATTGGATTAGGAGTGGGTTGGAGGGATAAAATCATGGGGTAATGGGAAAAGAATTCGTGGGTAATGGGGCTGTAATTTATTTTTTTGATTTTTTGATTTTTTTTTGGATTTTTTATGAACTTAAAAAAATTTCTGGTAGCCGACCCCTGAGCGGTCGCTCAGCAAAGCTGAGCGGGCGCTCAGCGCTCAGCTTGCTGAGCGGTCGCTCAGCAGAGCTGAGCGGGCGCTCAGGGGGTCTCTGGAAAAAAAATTTACGATCCCGGTTTTTCTGATTTTTTTGTGGTTTTGGATAGGTTCTTAACTTTTAAGGGTTCCTGTAACAACAAATCATGGGTTGCCTCCCACGCAGCGCTTTTTTTTCATCATTAGTTTGACGTTGCGTACCTTCCTCAAGTTGACAATAAAACGGCACTAACCACTTCTCGGTTTGCCATATCCACATAGTAGTGCTTCAAACGCTGACCATTAACCTTGAATGCTTGGTCCGGATCATTCTCAAAAATCTCCACCGCTCCATGTGGAAACACAGTTTTGACAATAAAAGGTCCAGACCACCTTGATTTCAACTTCCCAGGAAAAAGTCAGAGACGAGAGTTGAATAAGAGAACTTGTTGCCCCGACACGAATAACTTAGGATGCAGCTTCCTATCGTGCCACCTCTTCACCTTCTCCTTGTACATTTTGTTATTCTCGTACGCTTGAAGTCGAAATTCATCAAGTTCATTAAGCTGAAGCATTCTCTTCTTACCAGCCGCATCTAAATCCAGGTTCAACTTTTTCAACGCCCAATAGGCCTTATGCTCAAGCTCCGCAGGTAAATGACATCCCTTACCATACACCAATTGAAACGGGGACATACCAAGTGGAGTTTTGTATGCTGTTCTGTAAGCCCAAACAGCTTCATCGAGCTTTAAAGACCAATCCTTCCTTGATGGACAAACAACCTTCTCTAGAATGTGCTTGATCTCTCTGTTAGACACTTCCGCTTGACCATTTGTTTACGTATGATAGGCAGTAGCAATTCAGTGATTCAAATTATAAAGCTGCATCATAGAAGTGAACTTACGGTTGCAGAAATGCGACCTTTCATAACTTATGATTACCCGAGGCGTTCCAAACCTTGTGAAAATCTGCTTATGAAGAAAATTCAACACTGCCTTTGCATCATTTGTCGGTAGAGCTTTGACTTCTACCCATTTTGAGATATAATCGACTGCCAACAAGATGTACTGATTATTGCAGGATGAGACAAAAGGCCCCATGAAATCGATTCCCCAAACATCAAAGACCTCGACTGCAAGCATCACATTTAACGGCATCTCATCCTTTCTCGTCAAATTTCCCACTCTTTGGAAACGATCACACCTTAAAACAAATTGATGAGCATCCTTAAACAAAGTAGGCCAGAAAAAACCTGCTTGCAGAATACGAGCTGCCGTCTTCTCACCACCATAATGCCCACTATACACTATGGAGTGGCAGTCTCGTAATATCCCCTCCGTCTCACAGAACGGGATACATCTCCTAATGATCTGGTCAGCTCCCTGTCTAAACAAATATGGTTCATCCCACATATACCACTTCACCTCATGCAGAAACTTCTTCTTTTGAGCTGAGGTCAAATTAGGAGGCATTATATTGCTGACAAGATAGTTTGCAATATCGGCAAACCATCACTCTTCCTCCTGAACTGTGAACAACTGCTCATCCAGAAAAGATTCGTTGATCAATGTCTTATCCTGTGAAGTAGACTCAGGATTCTCCAATCTAGAGAGATGGTCAGCTACTTGATTCTCAGTACCTTTTCGATCCTTGATCTCTAACTCAAATTCCTGTAGTAAGAGCACCCAACGAATGAGTCTCGGCTTCGAATCCTTCTTGGAAACTAAATAGCGAATGGCCGCATAATCCATGAATACTGTCACTTTTGTCCCAAGCAGATAAGATCGAAATTTCTCGAAACCAAAGACTATAGCCAAGAGCTCCTTCTCAGTAGTGGTGTAGTTCATTTGGGCCCCATTTAAGGTCTTACTAGCATAGTAGACCACATGAAAGAGATTATTTTTGTGCTGCCCAAGAACTGCACCTACCGCATAATCACTCGCATCACGCATCATCTCAAACAGCTCTGTCCAATCCGGTGCTGTAATAACTGGTGCAGTGATTAAACTCTTCTTGAGAGTCTCGAATGCCGTCAAACATTCATCATCAAATTTGAAAGGCACATCTTTCTCAAGCAAGTTGCACAACGGCTTAGATATCTTTGAAAAGTCCTTGATGAACCGCCGATAAAAACCCCCATGACCAAGAAAACTACGGATTCCCTTCACAGAAATAGGTGGTGGAAGATTTTTAATGACTCCCACCTTGGCTTTATCCACCTCAAGACCATTGCTAGAGACCTTATGCCCCAGAATAATGCCTTCACGCACCATAAAATGACATTTCTCCCAATTGAGCACCAAATTAGTTTCCACACACCTTTTGAACACGGCACGAAGATTATTCAGACATTCATCATATGAATGTCCAAAGACGGATAAGTCATCCATGAACACCTCGACATTATTTCCAATCATGTCAGAGAATATAGCCATCATACATCTCTGAAAAGTGGCCGGTGTACCACATAAACCAAAAGAAACTCTGCGAAAAGCAAACGTGCCAAATGGACAAGTGAAGGTAGTATTTTCCTGATCCTCTGGTGTAATACAAATCTGATTATACCCTGAGTAGCCATCCAGAAGACAATAATACTCATGACCAGCCAACCTGTCAAGCATCTGATCAATAAATGGAAGAGGGAAGTGATCCTTCCTCGTGGCCTTGTTCAACTTTCGGTAGTCCATGCATACTCTCCATCCTGTAACTGTTCGAGTCGGGATGAGCTCATTCTTCTCATTTGCTACCACAGTGATACCTCCTTTCTTAGGCACACATTGTATGGAGCTCACCCAAGAACTGTCCGAAATAGGATAAATGATGCCTGCATCCAGCCATTTCAGAATTTCTTTCTTCACCACCTCCTTCATGATAGGATTCAGTCTGCGTTGTTGCTCAACAGTTGGCTTACTACCCTCCTCTAGCAGAATTTTATGCATACAATATGAAGGGCTGATCCCTTTGATGTCTGCTATGGTCCATCCAATAGCTGATTTGAATTCTCTCAAAATCCTTAAGAGCTTGTCTTCCTCACTACCTGAAAGGTCAGATGCAATAATAACAGGTAAAGTAGATACATCACCTAAAATAGCATACCTCAAGTGTTCAGGTAATGGCTTGAGCTCCAAGGTAGGTGCTTCCTCAATTGATGGTTTGAGCTTTCCTTCAGCATTCTTGAGGTTAGAAGTACCAAGCGATTCAAACGGCATGTCCAGCTTTCGCCTCCAGGGAGAAGCATTTAGATATTGTAATTGCTCGTTACCATCTTCCTCATCACTGTCAAAATTCCCCACTAAGGCCTTTTCTAATGCATCAAACATTAGCATATGATCGAGTTCTGAAGTAACTGCAGAATCAATCACATCCACTTTTAAGCACTCCTCATCTTCTGTAGGAAATTTCATTGCTTTGAATACATTGAAGGTCACATCCTGATCCTGCACCCGCATAATAAATTCACCTTTCTGCACATCTATCAAGGTACGTCCAGTAGCCAAGAAAGGTCTTCCCAAGACTATGGGAATCCAGAATAACAAAGTCTGCAGGAAAGAAGAGCTTATCCACCTTGACTAGCACATCCTCCACTATACCCCTTGGGTAAGTAATAGAACGATCAGCCAATTGTAGAGACATGTAGGTGGGTTTTGGATCAGGCAAATCCAACTTTTTAAAGATCGACAACGGCATCAGATTGATGCTTGCTCCCAAATCATAAAGGCACTTGTCAAATGACAACTTGCCAATGGTGCAAGAAATGGTGAAGCTACCCAGATCTTTAAGCTTTGGAGGTAACTTTTGCTGTAGAACAGCGCTGCATTCTTCCGTTAGAGCAACGGTCTCAAGGTCATCCAGTTTCACCTTCCTTGAAAGAATACTCTTCATAAACTTCGCATAACTAGGAATTTGCTCCAGAGCCTCGGCGAAAGGTATATTGATGTGAAGTTTCTTGAACACCTCCAGAAACTTACCGAACTGCTTATCCATCTTTTGTTGTTGCAATCTCTTAGGGAAAGGTGGTGGAGGATAGAGCTGTTTCTCCCCTGTATTACCCTCAGGCAGAGTGTGTTCAACAGTAATCTTCCTTGGTTCCGCCGCTTTCTCCTTTTGCTTAGCTTCTTCATCTCTAACTTCAGCTTCTCCTTCTTTTGTCTTTTCAGCATCAGCAACTTTGCCAGACCTTAAGGTAATAGCCTTGACTTGCTCTTTAGCTTCCTTCCTGCCTGGTACTTCCGTGTCACTGGGAAGTGTTCCAGGTTGACGATTGAGCACTGAATTGCCTATTTGACCGATTTGATTTTCCAAGGTCTTGATAGAAACCGCCTGACTCTTGCATAACAGCTTAAGTTCCTCAAAATCAACACTAGTAGGTGCAGCTGCACTTCCCTGTTGAGGATATAATTGCCTTTGAGCATATTGCTGTGGTTGCTGGAATCCAGGTGGATTGAACTGTTTACTCACACCTTGCTGATATGGTGGCTGAATAGCATTCTGATTATTACCCCATCTGAAATTTGGATGATTTCTGTTGTTAGGATGATAAGTAGCTGGTACAGGCTGCTGTTGTCGCTGATAATTATTCACATACTGAACAGATTCATTGACGAGAGAACACTGATCCGTAGCATGAGAACCTGCACAAAGCTCACAGACCATAGCTATTTGATTAACTCCATATGTAGCTAGAGAATCGACCTTCATAGACAGCGCTTGGAGCTGCGCTGCAATAGCAGTGGCTGTATCGACTTCCAGAATACCTGCTACCTTCCCAGGCATCATCCTCTGAGTTAGGTTTTGATGCTCATTTGCAGCCATAGTCTCGATAAGATTATAAGCCTCAGTATAGCTTTTGGCCCACAAGGCGCCTCCAGCTGCTGCATCGAGCATGGGCCGAGATTGGGCCCCCAAACCATTATAGAAACCAGTGATCACCATCCAATCGGGCATTCCATGATGTGGACACTTTCTCAACATTTCCTTGTAGCGTTCCCAAGCTTCGCACATAGATTCTGTAGGTTGCTGCGCAAACTGAGTAAGAGCACTCCTCATAGCAGCACTCTTTGCCACCGGATAAAACTTTACCAGAAACTTTTGCGCAAGATCTTGCCAAGTAGTGATGGACCCAGCTGGTTCAGAATGTAACCAGTCCTTAGCTTTGTCCCTTAGTAAGAATGGGAAAAGCCTCAGTTTGCTAGCCTCATCAGTCACGCCATTATACTTGAAAGTACTGCAGATCTCGACAAAATTCCTTATGTGCATGTTGGGGTCTTCAGTCGCAGCACCTCCAAAAGAAACAGAATTCTGCACCATCTGAATAGTGCCCAGCTTGATTTCAAAGGTGTTAGCTTGAATAGCCGGATGAAGAATGCTTGACTGAATGTCATCAATTTTAGGCCGAGAAAAGTCCATAAGAGCTCGATCGGCCTGAACAATATGATCACCCATGATTACTGGTTCTTTCTGCTCACTTCCTGAATCTGAATCTTCAAAATCTATCTTCTCCGGAATATCAAGAACTTCATCTGTCTCCTCAGCTGTATCTAAAGTCCTCTTGCGAGTACGAGAACGAGTTTGCATAAACGCTCGCTAAAGTACCTGAAACACAACCAGAAACAATAAGTAACAATTATGTCTTAATCACTGAGTCCTAACGACCAATGATGGTAAGTACATAAACTAAACAAATATGCTGAGTCCCCGGTAGCGGTGCCAAAAACTTGTTAGGGCAAAAACACGCGCTAATATTCACGCAAGTATACTCGTTCGCAAGTTATATAGAATACTTTCTAGTTCGTTCCCACAGAAACTCAGACTAATTATTGTTCAATTAAACTCACTCACCAATGTATGATTACTTCTCAATGTTAAAACACTAACACTTAGAATTATTGACTAAATATTAACTACAATTACCTACTTAGTTAATCACTTAATTAACACTTCGAATTAACAATATTAAAACACTCATGAGATCACAACTTCATTACTACTTCCTTCAATAGTTATTGTTATTACCCTTAGCATGCAACAGTGATGATATTAATCGAATAACACGAAACTGATAAAAGCCAACTCTCATTGTACTAATACCATTCTACCAAACATCCACAATTAAGATAGAAGTTGAATAGGCATCAATTATGTTAAGTTCCTATATGTCTACAAAAATTGACAACATAGTGATTTAAGCACAAGTTATTCCTTTTGATTACACAAGGCAAATAAAACGGTTAGAGTTACCCACTAATCATGCACATCATACATGAACTTATGCTAGCATGGCAAGTTCTAAATCTCGAGATCCACCTCGCTTCACAAGAGATTAACACCCTATCTTATATGTTCGCGACGCACATAAGACGAATACGCACAACCAATACTAGAAATCATACAATCATCACACACTAAGGTATTAAACAACTAACTAAAGAATTCCATAGTAAATCCGTTACGACCCCATGATCACGATTAGACCATGATAGCACTTATCGTCATCATGGGTTCATATGAAAACATGATAAACAAACACAAGAGAATAATAACTAAACTAATTATATTAAACCAGAGTACGTCACAAGAGTAATTAGGTTCAAAGCAAAGAAAACTAGCATCCAATGTTACAACGAAATAAGAATCACAAGAAAATATGCTTCCTCTTCGTTGCGATGTGCTAAAACGGTCTTCTTCCTTGTCTCCTTCTCTCCTTGCTTAATACCACAAGCCAACCTTGTGAAAACGTCTCCAAATCTACTTATATAATAGTCCCATAAAACTCAGATTACATAGAAGTTGGAAGCCAAACAGAAGTAAAAGTCTAAAACAGATTATTATTTTTCCCGACCCTGCGCGGCCGCTCAGCATAGCTGAGAGGGCGCTCAGCCTTCTGCGCGGCCGCTCAGTATAGCTGAGCGGGCGCTCAGGGCCCTACTGGAAAATTCCTGAGTTTGCACCGTTTCTTCGCTGTAATCTGCCCCTTTCTTTCCTCTCACAATGCTTAACACATGCCAAGGCTTATTCTTGGTGATTACTCCTCCGAAATACAACTTATACCCTGAAATGCACAAACACTAGAAAAACGCATCAAATACACAAAATACTTGATTTCAAGACACCAATTTAAGCCATTTTAAGACGTTCTAAGTGGTATAAAATGCCACTTATCAAATAGTTAGAACTAAAAAGTGCACATTGAACATGACCAATATCTTCCTGAATATCCCTGTTATCATTACCAAATCAGGAAAGAAAAGCGGATAACCATTGTTATCTTTTCGAAACCATATGGATTGACCCCAGCTCGAATAAGGATGTTATTGTGAAATTTGGTGTAGACTATCGAGGTGGGAATGATTGAATAAGATAATCTATCAAGGATATATGACTTGATTTATCCATGGAAGGATGCAAGTACCCTTTTAAAGGTGGAGTTAAGGATAGAACCTCGATAACTTGAGATGAACCCTAGAGGTATGCATAAAGGTTGGCATTCACCCTTAATAGGGATAATATGAGTTTTGACAGTATAAATTGAAAGGATTAAGGTAACAACAACCTGTAAGGATTAGTGGAGAAATTTTTTAGAAGTATATAGACAATGGTTCTAGTATCAGTAAATGGTATTTTGATATGCCCTGTATCTAGGGAATACAGGAGGAATGATTCAAGAATGACCTTAGAGGTTTTACAAGGAGAAAGGTAATATTCAAAGTTCTGAAGAATAGAAATTTTGATAAAGCAAATATGACATAATAATAATAATGCCAACTGGGGCATGTGTTAAACCATAAGAAAGTATGGATCGAACCAGTAAAGGTCGAAATTATTTAAGGTAATTAGGACCTAAGATAAAAGACGTCCTAAGTATGAGCGAGAGTCAGTCGTGACAATGTTCACATATAAAGACCGAGGCAATAACTTATGGAAAAATGGTGATATTTTTTTTCCTCACTAAATCTTAAGGAAAAGCATTTTCACACAAGCAATGATTGAAAATGAGGTAGAAAATTTAGTTGGAGATCGTTCAAAAGACATTGATTATAAGGAACTATTACTATCAGGAAAGGTCAATGAGGTGGCCGACACTCTAAGTGTAAGAGAGCAATTATAGGCGCTCATGCCAGAGGAATACAGTGATGATGGTTAAAGTCGTGAAGGTTATATTATGGTGTGAAAGATTGGCATTCCTTCTGATGATTGTGCGATACTCAATTGTAATAGTAGTTTGGTAAAGATTTAATTTATATAATCGCCGTGAGCGGGCTATCTATCTTAGAAGGTCCTATTTTGAGATAAGTCAGGACCATGTTACGAGAGGACTAAATGAACCTTTGAGCTTCATGTTTCCTAATAAAGACATATGGTTAATAATGGTATTAACCTGCTATCATTGCTTTCATTGAAACTCTTGTGCAATTTTATCTGCTTCATGTCATGTATGTACATCAGGATCAGGAGTGTTCTTCATGAATCGTGAATGGTAATTATGTTACCTTCTTAGAATAATTTGATACAACAAGTATGGACTCCGTATGGATAGCTATTAAGATTCTAAGGAAAACGAATGACTACCGTAGGTCCGCGGTGGACTATAGTAATCCAGTAATGATTCTATGAATAATAAGATGATAACAACCGAGAGAGTTGTATTTTAATGGATGTTGAGATTGAGTACCACTAATCGGGTCGTGGTGATGTATAAGTTATCAATGATAGATTAATTAAGTCGATTATTTACCTATTGAATATTTATTCCTTCTTATCAATAGAGAGTCGTATTGCTATACGAAGAAGGTTGCGGTATAGCAATGAATTCTAGTAATGATGATATCTAGAATGAAATCCCAGATTTGATTTTTGTTATCGAGGGAGTTTCAATGGTGATTATTTATAAGCTCGAGCAAGAGCATGGGTTCATAGAATAATGGAAGGAATAGTAAATATTCAGGCACGTGGATTACGATGCGATAATACTTGATGCTGAGATATATACATATATTGGTTTGCTCTCCTGTGATAAACCTCTATAGTTCAGAGGTAGACCCCAAGCCAGATGTTTTGTGGCAATATTTTTATATAATTCTCTTAAATTCTTTCTTCTCTCTTCTTTTCATTTTCGATTTTACCATGGCTAGATTTTGAGATTTTGATTTTGAATTCCTCCTTTTTCTTGAAATAGCCGAATGGAACAAGTGGGGAGAGAAGGAGGGTTTTTATGCTTGCTTCCTTGTTTGTTTCTAGGAAATGGGATTGGTGATATCTTATAATGATTTGATATTCTCCTAGTTTGCATCCTTGGATTTTATTCTTGTTGCAAATCTTGGGGACAAATCCAAGTAGCTTACTAGTTTTCCAAGCTAAACTACATGTTCTAGCTTCCTTAGCACACTATTTGGCTAGCTTGCTTGATCATCCTATGTTTAGCTCACTATTTGATTAAGTAACCATGGTTACTTTCTTACCATGGTTAGTTAGTGCTTTAGGTTTATTTAATCGTTTACGCGTTCACTCGGTCGCTTAAACGTTTTCGTAATACTTACTCGTAAATGGTTCGCGACGAAATTCCTTTCGTATTTATTCCTTATATTTTGAATTATCATACTTGAATATAAATCCATAGGGTTTTAATCTTGTAATTATATTATTATTCCCGTAATCCTCGATGAGTCGTAAATACAGTCATTTTTTAAAGTTCATTTTCTTCGAAAACTAATAGCATTTACATACACTCATTTGGTACGTATAATCATAATATCAACTCCGAAACTCATTTTCTTATGCACTACATAGTGTGGGCTCAAAAGTTTTTTCCCGTCCGTCAGGGTTACTATTCATTAAACGTTTTACAAGGTCTCAAAAATTCGAGTTATTACATGAGCACTGTCTACGGGACAGCTGAAATTATGTCTGAAATATACTCCATAGTCACCTTTCTTCCACTTCAAAACCATAAACTTTTTATTCCACTGATGGATCAAGCCATGAAGAGAGTGATTGTTCACAATATGAGGAACAAAGGGCCTGTGTTGTAGTACAACCAATCGGGCCTGGAAGAAGGGGATGCCTTCAACAGAATATGCTTCGAAACATTGAAACACTTAAAGGAATACCAAGGTCATTGCACCTTACAATGAAAACAATGATGAAATCCACCATCGGGGTAAATCTGACATGGGTGAACCTTCAGCTCGACAAGGAGTTTGGGAATGAAAGGGTGCAGTGGGAACCTTAACCCGGATTTTAACCCTGCCTTGTACATATACACTCTGGTGGTACTTAGGTTGCAAGTCCTATTATTGGACTTGGCCTTGAAAACCTCTATACAGTCAAGACATGGATAACTTGACCAAATCTCATCAACATCCTCTTCATCGAGCATGCTTTTATGCTTGAACGCATCAAAGTGCATAGTGCTTGGATACTCGTCGGCCCGCTCCTCTAGCATGCTCTTTAGGCTGTTGGAACAATGTTTAAGAGAGTAGAGAGAAATAAAAGCTCTACCTTTCAGTGACAGAATCATGGCTTGCTTGTGAATTGCTCTCTTAGCCAAGATGGAGGGCTTGTTGTAAGGACCTTAAGATATCCTAAAACACTTGGGAAGTTGAGAGCTTCTAAGCTTGAGAAAATTTGGGAGGAGTTGGGAAATGAAGGTGTGAATGAAAATAAGAACTTCTCATCTTCTTTTATAGGGAAAGAGGTACCTGCTACAGCTAGGTCACAATTCTTCCTAGTTCGCGCTAGCAGATATCACTTGAAAAAAGACCGAAAAATGGTAGGAAAATGGTCAAGAACTGAGAGTAAAGGACATAATAAATGAATAAAGCGATGTAGAACACCGCTTATCATATCAGTCCTCCAAGAAAAGCTCGATGAAGGCTAAACATAAGTCATTAGTCTTAATTTGGAAATAAATTATGCTAATCATAATGATTAGTGAAAAACTTGAAGATCACAGCAAGGTTAAGCTCTTAATCCAACATCAATAGTCATCCATAGCCACAACTCAATTACGGGAATATTCTGAGAATAAGTTTCATGAGGAGCAGAACGTTCACGAGGAAAAGAGCAGAACGTTCACTATAAAAAGAGTAGAACGTTCACTATAACAAGCTTAGAACGTTCACGGGGATGAATACAATTTTTTTTGGAGAACGTTCACCTCCCGGCCGACCAGGACCACTGTGGAGGTGGCTTTGTAATATCCGGGATATGACGTGTAATTATTGTTGCTAATAAATAAATATTATTTGTTTATTAAATGAATTTTGGTGAATTATTTGTGAAGTGATATCTGTGTTTGGATATGTAAATATGATATAATTTGAGTATTTTAATTTTTATAATTCTAAAATAAAGCATAGATAATTGTGATATTTTTCTATCAATTTTTATGTTAATTTATGATTTTATAGAAAATTTATGGATTTAATAAATTATTTTTTCTAGTATTTATAAACTATTTTGTATAATCGGGAACCAGCCGACCTTAACCGTTTTTACGTTTTTGTAACCCGAAACTCTTCCGAGAACTCCTTCCTAACCTAATTGCAATATTCCGAGCATTTTCCATGTTTTGACTTTTTCGATCCGGCGTACGGTTTGTCCAGTGAGGGTCCCGGTACAATATTTTTGATACAAAATTTGTTTCGGTAAATCAATAAAACTCGTATTTTCGATAAACGGGATCTTTTTATTAAACTATTATAATTATCACCTCGTAGTACGTGTAACCAGGCGCTGAGACCAAGAACGCAGTACAAATTGTATAGATTTGGATAATTATCCCAAAACCGGTACTGTTTTGGATATGTTTTTCTCAGATAAACATAATATTTTTGATAGGGATAAATAAATTATGATAGTATAATTTATTTACTGCAAGGTATGGGCTGCTAGGCCCAATAAAAAGATATGTGATACTCAGACCGGAAAGGTTAAGCCTTATGGACCAGATCAGGCCTGATGGAATAAAGAAGGCCCAAAAGCCCTGATTATTAATTAATTTCGTAATTAATTAATAAGGAAAAATCAGCTATTGAGAAGAGTCCCGATAAGGATATAAATCCTTATAGATTAGCCTCAAGGGGACCTAAAAGGATAAGGAATCAGTTTCCTACTATCTAGGACTCCAAAGTCCATTCTAATTATGAGACTTACCCATCAAGTCTCCTATACTAAGTCCAATTCAAGGACTCCCAACATCTATATACGGGGTCTTACCCCACCAATCAGAACTATGTTTTTGGCTTGATTCTCTAATTCACAGAGATACGTAGGCATCTCGTAAAGGCAGAATTAAGCTACGAAACACGAGAGCAGCCATTAAAGGCCTTGAGCTCCCGAATCTTGGTAATAAATACAGCAAATAATAACCTTAGTTTTTATCGATAACATTTGGCGCCGTCTGTGGGAAACACAACAACAACCATGGCGAGAACACGGAGAACAATTGGAGCTCTAGAGGAAGGAACACCATCAGAGACAACCCAGGCGATTTCATCAACCGTGGAGGTTCCTCCCCATTCAACTTATGCATCTACTCAGGGGGAAGCCCAGACAGGGGCAACTCAACCTCAGCTACAAGGGACAACTCCCCCGACTATTCAAGGTACGAATCCTCAAGTTCAACAAGTACATATACCTGTGAATTCTCGACCCGTCGGGTATGAATATTCAACTATTGTTACTACTAACCCCCCTTATGGGATGCCCCTTCACCCTGAGGTTGGAGGAAGCGGATATGCTGGGCGAAGCGAAGCACGAGGGCAGTCGCCCCCCTATATACGAGGTTTGGGTCCTATCCCTGAGGATCGAGAATTTTCTGGTCCTTACACTGAGAGAGACTCCGAATCTTCGGATGATGAAGTGGCCCCGAGGAGGAGGCGTCCTGGAAAAGAGCCAATGGCCGATGGAAGGCAACGCCCCCAAAGCACCCCAGGGGCGAATCCCCAAGAAGTGCAGGAAAGGATCAGGGCTCATGAGGCTGAAATCCAAAGGCTGAGGCGTGATTTGGAGGCTCACCAGGCCACCAGACCCCAGATACCTCCTAGGGGGAGAAATCCTCCTCCTGTCATAGACCTGGATGGTCCGGTACGAAGAAGGGTTGCTGTCCCAAGAACTGATCCAAGCAATCTCCTTCCCCTTGGAGATCCTGATGATCCAACTCCACCCTTCACAAAAGAGATAATGAATGCCCATATCTCAAGGAAATTCAAGATGCCCACTATCAAAGCCTATGATGGAATGGGAGACCCCGCTAATCATGTTAGGACATTTTCTAATGCACTGCTGCTGCAACCCGTGAATGATGCTATAAAGTGTCGGGCCTTCCCTCAAACCCTGTCGGGTATGGCTCAAAGATGGTACAGTCGCCTGCCCCCAAATTCTATTGGATCGTTCAGAGAATTAAGTCAGGCTTTTATTAAGCAATTCATCAGTGGAAGAGTCCATGAGAAAAGTTCAGCATCTCTTATGAGTCTTGTGCAGGAAGCTAAGGAATCCTTGAGAGATTACCTGAATCGTTTCACAAAGGAGGCTTTAAAAGTCCCGGACCTTGATGATAAGGTAGCCATGATAGCACTGCAACAAGGAACTAGGGATGAGTTTTTCAAGATGTCCTTGGCCAAACGTCCCCCTGAAAACATGTTGCAACTCCAAGAGAGGGCAGGGAAGTATATCAAGGTTGAAGAAAGCATGAGGAAGACCGTAGTAAGTAATGAGCCCACTGGAGGCAAGAAGCGAAAAACTGATCTGGAGTATATCGCTAAGGACAAATATCCTAGAACCGAACAAAACCCTGATTCAACCCCCAAGAAGGGAGGATCTGGGCAAAAGTTCACTGAATACGCTAAGTTGAGTGCTCCTAGAAGTCAGATTTTGATGGAGATTGAGAAAGATAGAGATATTCGCTGGCCTAAGCCCTTGAAGGCTGATCCCGCCAAGCTAGATAAGAGCAAGTATTGCAGGTTTCACAAGGATGTTGGCCATGACACCGATGAGTGTAGGCAATTGAAAGATGAAATTGAGTTTTTGATTCGAAAAGGAAGGTTGAACAAGTATACTAGAGATGGAGGGGATAGAAACAATAATGGAAGGAAGAACTTTGAAGATCGTAGGAGGGACCAAGACGATTAGGGGCGGAATCCCCAACCTAGAGGGCCGGTTATAAATGCAATTTTTGGAGGACCACGACGCCCTCGAGGACCTGTGATAAACACGATCTTTGGAGGTCCAACTGCTGCTGGATTGTCCAAAAATTCCAGAAAGGCATACACCAGGGAGGTTATGCATATTGTTGGCGAAGCCCCGAAGAGGGCCGGGACAGAAGTAACATTGGCTTTTGATGATTCCGACCTAGAGGGTGTGAAGTTTCCCCATGACGACCCGCTCGTCATAACACCGATAATAGGAAATAGCCCGGTTAAGAGGGTCCTTGTGGATAATGGTGCTTCTGTGGATATCTTGCTCCACGACACCTTTCTAAGGATGGGGTATAACGACTCCCAGTTGACACCAACCGACATGCCGATATATGGATTTGCTGGAGTAGAATGTCATGTGGAAGGGATAATCAAATTGTCGACCACCATAGGTACGGAGCCAAGGCAAGCAACGCAGATGCTGGATTTCGTGGTGGTAAAGGCTAGTTCAACTTATAATGCTATCATGGGGAGAACAGGGATACATGCCTTCAAGGCAGTCCCCTCTTCCTACCATTCAGTCATGAAGTTTCCCACCCGAAACGGGATTGGAGAAGAGAGAGGAGATCAAAAAATGGCTAGAAGCTGTTATGTGGCCTCTTTGAGGGCAGATGGAGTCGGGGGGCAGGTTCTTCCTATTGAAGATATGGATGTTCGAGAAAATGATGAGAATAGAGGAAGGCCAGCAGAAGAATTGGTTTCGGTTCCTTTAGACCCCGAGAATCCTGAGAGGATGACTTTCATTGGAGCCACATTAGAGGAGCCCCTTAGAGGGAAGTTAGTGAAATTTTTGCAAGAAAATAGTGATGTGTTTGCATGGTCAGCAGCTGATATGCCAGGCATAGACCCGGAGTTAATTACTCACAAGCTAAACATGGATCCAAGCCGGAAGACAGTAAAACAAAAGAAAAGAAATTTTGCCCCGGAAAGACAAGAGGCTATAAAACAGGAAGTAGAAAAGCTCTTAGAGGCTGGTTTCATTGAGGAGATTCAATTTCCGGAGTGGTTAGCAAACCCTGTAATGGTGAAGAAGGCTAATGGAAAGTGGAGGATATGTATAGACTTCACTGATCTGAATGATGCATGCCCCAAAGACTGTTTTCCGCTGCCTAGAATTGATACTTTGATTGATGCCACTGCTGGACATGAGATACTGAGTTTCATGGATGGATTTAGCGGATATAACCAGATCAAAATGCATAAGGATGACATTCCAAAGGTATCATTTATCACTGACTTTGGTGTTTATTGTTATCTTGTTATGGCATTTGGTCTCAAGAATGCAGGAGCCACCTATCAAAGGTTGGTGAATAGAATTTTTAAGGATCTTATTGGTAAGACTATGGAAGTCTATGTTGATGACATGTTAGTCAAGAGTCTAGTAAAGACTGATCATATAGCCCATTTAAGGGAAGCTTTTGAGGTCCTGAGGTACCACAAGATGATGTTGAATCCTACGAAGTGTGCTTTCGGAGTAGGATCTGGAAAATTCTTGGGATTGATGGTCTCAAAAAGAGGAATTGAGGCTAACCCGGATAAAATAAAGGCGATCCTGGACATGGAACCACCAAAAACTATCAAGGACGTTCAGAAGCTCACAGGAAGGGTTGCTGCGCTAGGACGATTCATCTCCAAGTCAGGAGACAAGTGTTTGTCATTCTTCAAGTCACTAAAGAACATTAAAGACTTTGTATGGAGTGAGGAAAATCAGAAGGCATTGGAAGAGTTAAAGAAGTATATGGGCCAGGCCCCGTTGTTGGCCAAGCCAGTTCTGAGTGAAGTTTTATTCTTGTACTTGGCTGTTTCAAAGAGCGCCTTGAGCGCGGTGTTGGTTAAGGAGGAACTGAAAGTCCAGAAACCCATATACTATGTCAGCAAAATCTTGCATGGTGCTGAGTTGAATTATTCAACTATTGAGAAATTCGCTTTAGCCTTGGTAATGGCTTCAAGAAAGCTGCGTCCTTATTTTCAAGCTCACCAGATTGAAGTGCTAACAAATCAGCCACTGAGAAACATCATTCACAGTCCCAAGGCAAGTGGGAGACTGATTAAGTGGGCAATAGAGTTGGGAGAGTTCGATCTCAAGTATAAGCCACGCACGGCTATAAAAGCCCAGGCACTAGCTGACTTCGTGGTGGAATGTACCATACCCAACCAAGAAGTCGGGGGGCAGGAAGATACCATACCTCAAGACAAGGGAGTCGACAATGGGGACATGGAGAAGGATGATAAGGAGAAAGAATATTGGGTTCTCTATTTTGATGGAGCATCAAAAACAAATTCCAGTGGAGCAGGGTTGGTTTTGCAAAGCCCTGATGGATTCTTAATTGAGTATGCTATGAAGCTAGACTTCCCAACCACAAACAATGAGGCAGAGTATGAAGCCCTGATTGCTAGCCTTGGTCTAGCTAGGACACTTAGAGTCAAAAACTTAAAGGTCCGTGGAGACTCGAAGCTGATCATATCCCAGGTAAAGGGAGAATTTGAGGCAAGGGATGATACGATGGCTAAATATGTTCACCTAGTAAGGACTGTGATGACCCAATTTAATGAATGCCATATTGAACACATTCCAAGGGAAGAAAATGCTAAAGCAGATGCGCTATCAAAGTTTGCTTCATCTGAGATTGAAGAAAGTTCAGGAAGTGTGTACTTCCGTGTTTTGAAGACACGAAGCATAGATGTTAAGCTTGTGGCTCCCGTAGGCCTGGGGACGTCATGGATCGATCCCATTAAGGCTCACATTCAAACTGGATGGTTGCCAAGCGATGCAACTGAAGCACGAAAGTTAACTGTTCGAGCACTAAGGTACTCTTTGATAGATGGGATTCTGTATAAAAGATCTTTCGTGGTTCCTTACTTGAGGTGTCTCAGGCCCGATGAGGTACGCTTGGCTCTTGAGGAAGTGCATGAAGGTATTTGTGGACAACACTTGGGGGGCAGGGCCTTAGCTCATAAGATAACCCGTTTACGCTTTTATTGGCCAGAAATGATGGCTGATGCCAAATAATATGTAAAGAAGTGTGATCGCTGTCAGAAGCATGCACCAGTTGTTAGACAACCCCCCGAGATGCTGACCTCTATCAACTCGCCTATTCCCTTTGCTATGTGGGGGATGGATATTCTAGGCCCTTTTCCTATGGCCACGGCACAAAGGAAGTTTCTGATTGTAGCTATTGATTATTTCACCAAGTGGATTGAAGCCAAACCCTTGGCCAAAATCACAACTAAGCAGGTTGCACAATTCCTGTGGGAAAACATTATGTGCCGATATAGAATTCCCCGTATCCTCGTCACTGACAATGGAACACAATTCAACAACGAGGAATTCAAGAAGTATTGTGAAGAAAATGAAATTGAGTTACGGTTCACCTCTGTGGCTCACCCACAAGCTAATGGGCAAGCAGAAGTAGCAAATCGAATAATCCTGGATGGATTAAAGAAAAGGATCGAGAAGTCAAGAAATAATTGGGTGGATGAGATACTTCCCATATTATGGGCCTATAGGACTACCTGTAGAGTCACGACAGGAGCAACTCCCTTCATGTTGGCATATGGGGCAGAAGCAGTAGTTCCAGTAGAGATATCACATTCCTCTCCAAGGATTCAGGCTTTCAATGCAGAAGAAAATGAGGAAGGGCAGAGGTTAGCCCTGGATCTGATCGATGAAGTGCGAGATACGGCACATGCAAAGATAGTAGAATATCAGAAAAAGGCTTCATTCTACTACAACCTAAGGGTTAAAGAAAGGTTTTTTAAACAAGGCGATCTAGTCTTGAGGAAGATAGAAGCATCTGGTGTAGGACAAAAAGGGAAGCTTGCCCCGAATTGGGAAGGGCCGTACAGAGTCAAGAGTGTTCAAGGTAGAGGAACCTACAAGCTAGAGACTATGGATGGTTTTGAAGTCCCGAGAACTTGGCATGCACAAAACCTGAAGGTTTACTATATGTAGGGCAGCCGGATACGATTCTCACTCGTCAGGATGGTGAGTAGGTTGAAAAGCACCTTGAAGCTTTGCTTGCTTAGGATTTATAGGTTTTAGTTTTATTACTTGTGTAAGGAACAAATCCCAGACAATTTTATGAAATTCATGAGTTCTTCAAAGTATGTTTGTGGCCTAACAAATAAAAACCAAATGCATGGATGCAAGCATGAAAGGTGATAAATAAAATAGATCTGATAGATATTACAAAAGTTCGATAAATAAAGTCTCGAAAATAGGATAAAACAAGCCACGCAGGGCTGAAAAAGCTCTAAGGAGCTGAAGTACCCTCGGCATCCATATCATCATCCTCTCCGCTCTCGCTGGATGTCTCTGTCGTCTCGGAGGAGGAGGAAGAGCTATCGTCATCAGCAGGTCTGGAAGAAGACTCGGGAGGAGGAAGGAGTGGATCCTGAGGAACATGACCCGAGACAACTACTCGGGTACGAAACCTCTGTAGCAAAGCCTCGTCATCAGGGCAGACATAGTCTGCCAGGTTAATATCAGAACAAGCCTCATTCACGGTCCCAAGGGCCGTGTCCCAACCAGTCCTAAAAAACCCGGGAAAGACTGAATCATCCCTAATCCTCATGGATTGGGCAAACTCCTCCGAGTCCAGATAGTTGTCTATAGCTTTATCCTTCTCCGCCCGAAGTACCACCAGCTCGGCGTTAGACTCTCCGAGTTCTTCCTCCTTGCGCTTGAGCTTCTTCTCCAGGGTAGCATACTTCTTCTGTTGCCTCCTGAGGGCATTATCGGCCTTATCAGAAGCCCGCTTCCATGACTCGGCTTGCCTCACAGCGCCTTGAAAGTAGGCGTTAGACTGAAACAAAGTAATTAACAAAGTATAAGGCAAGAAAATGCTACAAGAACGAAAGATAAGTTCAAAAAAGAGAAGGCATACCGAAGCCAGAGACTGAGCTCCCATGAGCTTAATCCTCTCAAGATCAAGGGTGGCCACCACATCAGTAAAGTCCTTGGGAGTCACGCTATGGTAGGACCAATCCCAAGAATGTTTCGTCGAACCAACCACGGTGTCCCCTCGGCGGAATCCCCAGAGAGGCTGGAAGGCACCTGTGGCAGCAACAGTAGGGGCAGCAGCAGTGATAGGAGCACTATGGCCCCCAACTCCTTCAGTTGAAGCCTCCCCTATAGGCTCTTTATGCTTTCTCAAAAAGCTAGGCTCCGTGGCCTTTCCCCGGGTGTCTAGGCCTGCGAGCCGAGCTTTCTTCATCCTAGCTGTCTCCTCAACCAGAGGAACATTGTCCTCGTTAATCTCCTTAGCAGCTGAAACAAAGCAAAGGATAAAATAAGTGATGTTAATAATGCATGAAATGAAATAAAGTTGAGAAGGGAAGAAAAATACCCTGTTGAGAAACAGAGGATAGTCCAACATGAATCAGGGAAAACTCCTCTATGAGAGTCCAGCTGGTGGTAGTGCCATCATCCTGAGTAAGCCCATTATAAATAATAGTTTCTTTAGGAGTTAAGTGAATGGATTTGAGGCTACCATCACTGACCTTCCCGAAGGAAGATCGAAAAAGTGTGCCCCAGTCACCATTCTCCCAACGTAACCCAACGAAACTATTCCTCCAATTTTGATTATTATCAGGAATAGAGGCGCTGTTAAAGATATGTTTGCTTTTGGGCCTTTGCTTGACATAGACCCAGCCACAGATACTGGAAGAACTATTATAGCATTGAAAGACCTTCCTAAAAACAGCTACAGAAAGAGGGAAGCCCTCCCTAAGGCAGCAGACCATAAAACATAGAATGTTCCTCCAGGCGTTTGGAGGAAGCTGACACGGGTTGATTTGTAAATCAGCCAAAAGATGAGGAATAAAAGGATGGAAAGGAAACCTAAGCCCAGCATTAAGGGCATCTGTGTAAATGAAGAGAGTGTCGGGTCTCCAGTGGCAAGTACGGTCACCACCAGAGACTGGAACTAATCTAAGAGGAGGAAGGACGTTATAACGAGCATTTAGTTTATTGAAATCTATATTGTGCCAAGTATTACAATGATTAAAAGAGTCGAGATGTGCAGTGGAGGGATATTCATCCCCCCTAGTGTTAATCATATCAATTAAAGACATATACGAAGAACGGATCTCGATATCCTTACCTCGTTTTGAAGCCGAGGCTATCTTGGCCGCCCTCTCGGAACTCTTGTCAGCCATTTAGTAAAGCTGGAAAAGGCTTGGAAAGCTAAAGGAGGGGATTTGAGAGAGGAGAAGGTTAGAAGGTTTGAGATGAAAGGAAGAATGAAGAGTGAAGAGTGTGAAGTGAATGCACACTCCCCCCACCTATATATAGGCACCTGAAAGCTAAATTGGGCCTCAAAAAGCCCATATGGGCCCAAAAATGGAAGAATCTGGAATGTTCCAGATTATTTTAGAAAAATCTTAGAAAATTATGGAAAAATCTGGAATGATATAGAAATTCCAGAATATTCTGGAAGTCAGGCTTAAGAGTTCAAGCCCAACCCAAGTTTGAATGGGCTTTGGATATTAAAACATGATAAAAAATATAGAGAAGGCCCAGTCCAAGAAAGCCCAGAAAGAGGGCCCAATTAGTTGACAAACAAAGCCCAGATTTAAGAAATGGGC
Source organism: Apium graveolens (assembly GCF_009905375.1). Taxonomy (NCBI): domain Eukaryota; kingdom Viridiplantae; phylum Streptophyta; class Magnoliopsida; order Apiales; family Apiaceae; genus Apium; species Apium graveolens. The sequence goes on from NC_133654.1 coordinate 52,219,413, forward strand.
CCAGGATGAAGACCCATTAAGAGGGTGGCCCAAGAAATCCAGGCCAAAATCAAGGACCCAAAAGAGTCCAGCCCAGACGTATGGCCCAACTTCAAGGTAAAAGGATATAAAAATAATTATTCCTGACCCATTCGACCAGAAAACGTGAGGAAATCTTGGTCGAATAACTTGAGGTCGAAACCCTGTCGATCAAGGCTAAAAAACAACCTTAATTCAACCAGAAAGAAGGTCCATTCGACCAAGAATCACGAAGGAATCCTGATTGAAGCTCCTGAGGTCAAAGTTCTGTCGATCAAGGCTGAAAACTAAGCATAAATCGACTAGAATTTAAACTCATTCGATCAGAAATCAAATGAAAATCCTGGTCGAAACAATCCTGCTCGAAATTGCTTCGACCAAGGCAAGAAAGATGGTTAATTCGGTCAGAAACATAAAAATCCTGATCGAAAGGGACGAAAATCCTAGTCGAAAAATTCTTAGTCGACAAAAAAAAAAAAAAAGGAAAAAGGGAGTAAAAATCCTGGCCGAAAATCGACCAGGATTCCTAATCGAAAGCATCCTGCCCGAAATCCTGTCGACCAGGGCAACTTGAAGGTTAATTCGACCAGGATCCTGGTCGAATGGATTCCTGGTCGAAATCTGTAAAAAAAAAAAGAAAGAAAAGGAAGAAAAAAGAAGAAAAAGGGAAGGAAAAATTCCTGGAAAATTGCAGAAAAATAAGGAAATTCCTTAAATAATTTCTGAAAAATACTAATATTTTCAGGAATAAGGAATAAATCCAGGAAAAATAAGGATAAATCCCAGAAAATTAGGGAAAAATCCAGAAAATTAGGGAAAATCCCAGAAAATTAGGGAAAAATCCAGAAAATTAGGGAAAATCCCAGAAAATTAGGGAAAAATCCAGAAATTAAGGATAAACCCCAGAAAATTAGGGAAAAATCCAGAAATTAAGGATAAAACCCCAGAAAATTAGGGAAAATCCCAGAAAATTAGGGAAAAATTCCTGGAAATTAAGATAATTCCTGAATAAAAGGAAAATTCATTGTAAATGTGTAGGTCGCTTCACACTTTACGCAAAAACAAAACCCTGTAAGGGAATGAATAGACTTAACTTCTGCGAAACCTAATCGATGTTTCCCAAAAGTTGGGGGGCAAATAATAGGGATAAATAAATTATGATAGTATAATTTATTTACTGCAAGGTATGGGCTGCTAGGCCCAATAAAAAGATATGTGATACTCAGACCGGAAAGGTTAAGCCTTATGGACCAGATCAGGCCTGATGGAATAAAGAAGGCCCAAAAGCCCTGATTATTAATTAATTTCGTAATTAATTAATAAGGGAAAAATCAGCTATTGAGAAGAGTCCCGATAAGGATATAAATCCTTATAGATTAGCCTCAAGGGGACCTAAAAGGATAAGGAATCAGTTTCCTACTATCTAGGACTCCAAAGTCCATTCTAATTATGAGACTTGCCCATCAAGTCTCCTATACTAAGTCCAATTCAAGGACTCCCAACATCTATATAAGGGGTCTTACCCCACCAATCAGAACTACGTTTTTGGCTTGATTCTCTAATTCACAGAGATACGTAGGCATCTCGTAAAGGCAGAATTAAGCTACGAAATACGAGAGCAGCCATTAAAGGCCTTGAGCTCCCGAATCTTGGTAATAAATACAGCAAATAATAACCTTAGTTTTTATCCATAACAATTTTATATCCGGTATGATCCAAACGGGGTACCAATATTCTGTAATTACAAATAGCCCTTACCGTATTTTATTTTGTGCATAAAATCATTTGCAGTCAGTAATTATATAATTTTACAGAGAAAAACAGTATATTCATATAAACTTCAGAGAATCAAACTGCAATTTCAAGGCATTACCGGATTCCGATTGGAAAGCTCGAGTACTCAAAACGAAGGTCTTGAGGTGTTCTATCAGAATCAATAAGCCTTACAACTGCAGAATCAAAGGTTTATTTTCTATATTTTTATTTAAATTCGAATTAATTTGATTTAAATTATCAAATTTTTTTCGGATGATTATTTGGATGATTTGATGGTTGCATGGTGTAGAGCTTTTCATCCTAATGATTTTGGTATATTATATGACTGATTTGGAGTCCAATAACGTGTTTAATTTTTTGTTTGATTCTCGAATTGATGAACTAGGGTTTTTAGTAGTTTGAATGTTCTTAATTCAAATTAGGGTTTTCGTTTCTGTTAATTCTCTATAAAATCGGTTACCATCAATTTATTGAACACATTCCCATGAGTCGAATTGTGATTTTTAGTTAATTAAACGGACTTAGTATCGAGCAGATCGGAAAAATGGAACTCGCCGGCGACGACGAGTTTCTTCGATGTTTTCCGATCGATTTCGCGTCCATTTGTAGAATTAGAAGTTACAGATGAATTGCTGATACTCGATTATGCATTTCTGGAAAATCGGGTGCCCGTTCGGAGCCAAACGAACAGTTTCAGCGAGGCGGCGGGGGTCGCCGGCGATAATTTACGATTTGGCCCCCGTATTTTGAAGGTGGTGACCTTAAGTCCCCCGAGTTTTAGGATTTGCAAATAAACCCTGATAGTTTTAAAAACTCACACTTTTCACCTTACGAGTGGAAGTTTTCAAATCTTACACTTTAAACCTTGGAATTTATATTTTTCTAAAAACAAAATTTGTTTATTTATTTATTTACTATAATTTCAAATTTTCTTTTTAAATGTTTATAAATCTTAATTAATTAGTTGATTAATGATTAATTATTAATTGATCAATTAAATTTAAATATTAATTGATTAATTGATTTAATTAATTATTATTTAATTATTTTAAAATGATTTAAAAATCCTGAAAAATAATTTTGAGCTTTAAAATACTATTTTAAATTATTTTCAAGGCTCGATTATTATTATAAAATTATTTTATAGTCAGATTTGAGTAATCAGACTCTCTTTATTACCCGAAATTGATCCAACGACCCGTTTTAATTCCGAAAAATGTTCAAAAATTCGTATTAAATACCTGGAAAATTATTTTGACCCCGAATCTTCGTTGAAAAATTATTTTCATTGAACATCTTACGTGTTATGTGTTACATGTGAGTTCATTGATATGTTAAATATGTATGTGTATATTATATGATTGTTTTGATCGTATCTTTTAATTCGTAAATCGGATTTGGGTGAAACGAAGGGTAGATGAAACCTTATGGCGTCCATGTGACGATTAAAATAATGTGAGATGAATATTGATAGATAATTATGATTCTTAGCAGAGTAAGCAAGGCGTAGAAAGGGAAGAAGGTGATCAGAAAATGGAATTGATGCGTAGAAAATAAAGCAAGTGATCAGAGAATAGAAGTTAGGCATAGGAAAAGCAGAAGAGTGGTTTTTGAATAGGGTCATTAGAGGAGTACAAGTGAAGTTGGTATCATTTGTGATAAGGCAATGTTAGTCCCTTAACAATGCAACAAGAATTACAAAAGGGGGTTGAATGGAATTCTTGAAACTTTTTCACAAACAAAATTATTCTAACTTAAATATATAAATTAGTATGAATTGATTTGCAGAGTGCGGAATAATAACTTGAAATGAATCAAAACACAAGTAATTAAAAAACACAAGTCTTTAAAAACTTTATGGTGGATTTGAATGTATCCTCCAGAGATATATAATATATTAAGAGAACTCTGTGTAGCAATTAGCTCACAGCTGCTTACAAATTGACAACAACTAAGATTGTAGAGAAATGCTAAGAATACAGCTTACAAATGTTTCTCTCTTGGTTGCTTAGTTAGTTGTTTTATTTTCTACTTCTTGGTTTATATATCACCAATATTACAAAGCAATAAGACAAGATAATAAAACAAAACTATCAAGTCTAATACAATGCTACTTCATTACTCTATTCCAGCATCTTTGAATATCTTCATAATAGCATGGAAATGGAAATGCTTCTTTGTTCTCTAAAACCCAGTTGAATAGGCTTCCACATTCCATTTGTATACACTCGACGCATGTGACTGTGTTGTCACTATCAACAGATGTTTGAATTCTTTATCCGACGGGTTCATAATCATCCATCGAGTTCATGATCATCCATCGCGTTGTCTTGTTGATCATCCGTCGAATGGCATTGTTATTTATCCGTCGGGTAGCAATCAGGCACTTGACTTCATTTCATTTATGCAGAATTACAAGACATCATCTATGTACAATTAATCAACCTATTTTGCATATCTAGTTAAAGTCAACATGACTTGAGTACTACTACAGAATCTAAACAATGTATATGCAGAAATGTGCTACAGACTTATTGTTACATAAGCTACTCACTCGATGTATAATAAATCAACATCCGTCGGGACTATATTGAGTTATCCGTCGGGACTATAATCCTTATCCGTCGAGTGCTACATTTTTCAGTAAGTAAAATCTACCAAGGTGTTTTGTTAATGAAATCATCAAGTACATAACATATACACAACAGGCAAGTACTTTTAAACCATTCTCGAGATATATTGCAAATATCCCTAAATTCTCTTGTGATATATTGTTAATATTCAAAATAGCTCTATTTTATATTGTGAGTACTTTGAATCCTACAGCCTTGAACCTGGATTACATCATTTGATCTTTGAGCCGTAAGCCTTATTCTTTGTAAACCATCCCTTGTTGATCCTCCGGATACTAAACCAAACAAATATGATACTACCCTCCAAATATATAACCACCAAACACTGGAATAGAATTGTTTAAACATACAGAAACTTCTATACCCAACCATTCTTGGTAACATCAAAGAACTAAACTTTGAAAAATTATTAATCATCTAAGACCTGATTCTCTTATAGGCTGGAGGCCATTTCTTATAATTACCTTGATATACCTTCGTGATACTCATGTATCGCATTATGCTTTTATACAAATGTTTATCATTATTGATTATAATCTTGTTTTATTGAGTTCTATTGTTTATCATACTGAACTGCTTTAGAATTGGATAGTTTTTTTTTTATGTGGACCAGATTCGTGGTCAGACCAGATTCGTGGTCGAATTAGGCCAAGGTGTGCCTTGGATCCAGTTTATAGAGCAGAGTCGTGTGCCTTGCTCGGGGTTAGTGCGTGACTGATCAGCAACCTAACCTTGGTTTTAAAATTTAAAATGAATATCCAATTCTAATGATTGCTTAACAAGATACTTGATTCTCCTGAATCATCGTATTTGATTATTGTTTAACCTCAATTATTGTTATTATGACTTGCTGAGCTAGTTAGCTCCGTCTTGCGAATCTTCTTATTTATTTTACAGCTAAGAAGGTTATGGTTGATAATTAGGTGTCCCGGTCCAGTGTGCGAGCTAGGATTCCGGAACGAGTTGCTTTGAGCCGGAAGAAGCTTTATATTATAGTTAAGATGTGTAAGCTTAATAGAATATTTTCGTTATCGGTTGTAAGTTAAAGTAGTTGGGATTTGGTATGTTGTAATAAAAGTTAAGGTTGTGGCTTGTTCTCATACTTTAACCTGTTGTTATCCGTGATTATGTAAAGCAGGGTCATTACAAATAATATTCCTTATAAAGGTTTATATAATATATATGTATTGTGGACCCCAAACTTCTGACCCTGGTTTGGAGGGCGCCACAAGTTGGTATCAGAGCTACAGGTTATAAGTCACTGAAACAAGCCTAGATTGTCGGGATTGGGTAAAGGGTTAGGATTAGGAATAGAAAATAGAAAGATAGGACGTCGTGAGAATGATATATGGTCGGCTTTCGGTACGATTCGTGTTGTGATTCGAGATTCTTATCCTGCAAGGTGATTTCCAGATAACGACAATGGCAGATCCTATTTTCCATGTGACATCTGATCAATTGGAGCCTTTCATTCGAAGACCGTCATCTTCTTCCATATTTGACTTGCACATTGCTCTTCCATCAGTATTAACTGTATTACCTCTTACTATTACAGCCACACCCCTTCGAGCTATTCTACTCTATTTTACCACCTCTTGATATAAGCCTATTATTTTTAAGAATCTTCATCTCTTTATTTTTGTTCTACTGGACATTCAGTTGTGAGTGTATCTCTTCCGTTTACCCTACACTCTATTCTATAACCCAGTTTAAAACTTGTCCAATAAAGCAACAGTACTTATGAGGATGGATTCAAGAGCTACAGTAAATGGTGAGTACCTGAGATATAAATAAAGGTGAGAAGAAGTTTAGAAAGAAGATTTAAGTGTTCCGGAGGATAGCTGCTACCAGGTTACAAGACGCCATTAGTAAATAGGCCACCCCTGATTAGCCTGTGGAAGGGATTGGATGAGTTTTGAAAAGAAATTAGAGAAGAGTATGGATCTGGAACTCTCTTGAAGTTAGATAATGGTGTTATGACGATGGGACATAGATATTGTAACCATGTGATGTGACATCAGCCGACTTGTTGACTGTTGGATAACATGTTCTATTTAACGACTGCAAAGATGATGACAGAGGTAATACTGGTATGGAAGTTTTGATGTGAAGCTACGAATAAGATAACATGCCACAATAACTGAAGTTTTTGTCGGTTAAGGAAGGTGATAGACTCAATGAAGGAGAGAAGATAAATGGAAGTGAATGGACCTTTGTGTGATTGTTTCCTTAACTTGGTATCTTGTTGTAGGAAGGACGACAACCAACTCATATAGTGAGGACAACCAGATGTGTGATTTTCAAAATTTTTAAACCAGTTTTCGGAAAAGATTTTCCCTTACAAAATTTCTAAAAGCCTTTTTGAATAAAATAAGTTTTAAACATTGGTTGTCAAGTTACTACTTGAGTTTCTTGTTTGTTAAAAGACCTGGATTACCTGGAAGGATACTTGTTTCAGACTTTGTATTGTTAATTCATAGAACAAAGTAACCCGCGATTATGAAGAAGTTGATTATTCCTAACAGTATGGTGCAAATATTGTTTGATAAGATTAACAACAGAATCAGCGTATGGAGTAACTATTCATCCAATTACTAGGACTATCAGAGTTCAAAGAATTCATTGATTTAACAGAAGCCTGAGCATGACTGAAGAAGATTGGGAAGTTTTCCAGACTTTTCTAAAAGAAGAATATTGCAATCCTTTCAAATTTAAATTTTCATCTCAACTTTTGTTTTCTGATTGGGACAAGCAGTGTTATGGTGAGACGCTTTGTCGGAATAACGAAGGGTCGGGTGGGACACCACCTAATCGTATGTTGTATGTTATATGTTATGAAAGACTGGCCATCTTAAGTACCAATGTGGTTGTCTCATTCATATTCAAATCATTACTTCTTCTTTCTATTCAACTCTAAGTTTATTAAATTGTGAATCCTTCTGGTTGTTTCGTTGTACTGTCTTTCCTTGTAAAAGTTTTTCAAACAAAAATCAACGTATCCTGAATCAAGCGGACGAAGATCCATCTACCTCTCACGCATGGAAAGAAAATAAGGGCATATGGAGAGGATTGCAAATCACTAGCCCCAGTCAGGGATGCACTAAGAGTCAAGGGAATCCACTCTAATAAGGAATACGTCTCCGAGAATGAGAGTTTGCGATTTTCCTATGAAATATGTTATTTAGAATACGGATGTGATGACGTGAATAATAATTGTGGATACCTTATGCGTTAAAGTATTGAAAGATGTGGGAGCAACTTGGTCATTTATCTTTCAAGGTTTTGTTGATAAGATGAATTACCCTGTTGAATTGATAAGATCATGACTAAAGGACTAGCAAATCAAGGACGTGTAAGTGTTAAATAAGTGAGTACCAATGGTGGAATTGAGATTCTGGAAATAAGTTATGAAGAATTGATATCATTTAAGGTAAGAGGATTTGACATTATTCTAAGGAATGGATTAACTATATAAGCGTGATACTCAGATAGACCGTCGTGATGAAAAGATAGTTCTGAAGACGCCAAATGAGAATGTGACGAGGTTTAGAAGATGAAGGAAGGTAAAGAATTTATTAACGATGACTTAATCTAAGAGGTTACGGTGACCAAAAGGTAAGCACTACGGTGATTATGAATAGAAGTCAGGAGTAAACAAAATTTGAAGATTTTATAGTAATTAATGAGTTTCAAGATATGTTTCCAGACAAGTTCCCAACATTTCCCCCAGATAGAGACATTAAGTTTGTGATTGACTGAGCAACTGAAATGAAACAAGTGTCCAAGGCCCCGCACTGAATGGCGCCAGTTTAAACGAAGGAGTTAGCAAAGCAAATGCAAGAGATGTTAGAAGAAGGAGCAATTAGACCTAGTGTACCCTATATGGTGTACCGGTATTATTTATTAATAAAAAAAGATGAAAGTAGGAGATTATGTGTCGACTAGTGAAAGCTCAACAAGTTTACTATCAAGAGCAAGTATCTGTTACCTTAAACTAATGATTTGTTTGATCAGATGAAAGAAGCATAATATTTTCTAAGATTGATTTAAGCTTTGGGTATTATCAATTGAAGATTAAACCTATGGACATATCAAAGATAATTTTTAGAACTAGGTAATGTTGTTATAAAATTCTAGTATTGTCATTTGGATTAACCGATATACCAGTAATATTTAAACTTGATGGACGAAATTTTTAAGGAATATCTAGATAAGCTGTATTTGTGTTGCTTAAAGTCAATGGAGGACCAAACAAAGCCTTTAATGATAACTGGGGAATCGGAGAAGAAAAAAGTTGTATGTAAAGTTTTCAAGATGAGAGCTTGGATGATAGGAAGTATAATTCTAAGAATAAATAGTCAATGATGAGGAGACCAAAGGGGATCCAGCAGAGATTAAAGTTACTATGAATAAAGAGAGACCAAAAGCACCAACAAAAGTAAGAAGTTTTATTATTGACCAGTTATTATCGGAAATTTGTTCAAGATTTCTTGAGAATTACAATACCTTTGATGAAGCTAACCAGGAAAGGCAAGAAGTTTATATGAAATGAAGAAGGGTGAAGAAAGATTTGCGGAGTTAAAGGAGAGAATGGTTACAACACCTGCTTTGTCACTTTGAAAATATCAAGGAGATTTAGCAGTTCATAGTGATACTTCTCATAAGGGAATAAGAGGTGTGTTGATGCAACACAATAAAGTTATTGTATATGCATCCAGACAACCGAAACCTTATGAGTAGAAGTACCCTACTCATAATTTGGAATTAGCAGTAATAATAATATTTGCTTTGAAAGATTGGGAAACATTACATGTATGGAGGAAGGTGTAAGATCTATACGGACCATAAGAGTTTGAAGTATGTATTCACTACGAAAAGCAAATATAGTGGCAAACAATAAGCAAAAAGGAGAAATAAACATAGAAACTGCACCGAAAAGAATTACCTATGGAATTTCAGAAGATGGAGTTGAAAGTCAGATATATAATCCAAAGGAAACAAGGATGGGTAGTATGACCTTTCAGTCAGAGTTGTTAAGAAAAGATAAAGAGATGTCAAGAGAAGATAATGGATCAGGATGTTAACAGTTTAATGAGAGGAAATTTATGCACTTAAAAGAATGATCACGGTATCCTCAGATTTTCTTTCAGAACTTGGATGCTACGAGTGGCAGAATTAAGGAATGAGATCCTAAAGGGAATTCACAATCCTAAGTATTTAATCCGCTCAAGAAATGCCAAAATATACAGAAATTTAAAGAAGAAAATTGCTAACCAGTTATAAAAAGGAAATTTCAAAATGGATTAGAAAGTGTTAGGCATAACAAAGAAGTAAGGCAAGTGTCTGAGGCCTAGTGGATTATTACAACCATTAAAAAGACAGAATGGAAATAGGAGTATATTATTCTGGATTTCATAGTCAGATTACCAAGAACGAAAGCAAACTATGATGCTAATTGAATTATGGTAAACAAGTTGGCTAAATCAGCTCATTTCTTGCCTATTAAGGACATATATTCACCGGATAAGTTGGTTCACATGTATTTAAAGGAAATAGTAGTTGTCATGGGATCTCTGCGTCTATTGTATCAAATTAAGATCCATGATTTAATTCAAGATTTTACGAAAGTTTTCAAGAATATTAGGCACCCAGTTCAATATGAGTACCATTTATCATCCGCAGACTGACGACAAAGAGCGAGAAAATGATCTAAACAATTGAAGACATGTTACGTGTTTGTGCCATTGATTTCAAAGGAAATTGAGACGAGCATTTGCCTTTAGTGGAATTTTATTACAATAACTACTATCATGCCAATATCGGAATGCCTCTTTACGAAGCTCTTTATGAACGCAAATGTCGAACACCAATATATTGAGATGAATACGGCTAACGTGAAATACTTGGACTAGAGTTAGTACAACAGATAAAAGAAGCTGTCGAGATTATTTAGAAAAGGTTAAGTGCCACACAGGATTGTTAAAGGAAATGTGTAGATCAAGTTAGGAAAAGTACGAAATTTGAAGAAGGATATTTAATATTGTTAACAGTGTCACTGTGAAAAAGGAATCATCCATGATCGGAAAAGAAAAGAAATCTGAGTCTGAGATACGTTGGACCTTTTGAAATTTTGAAATATATCGGTAAGATAGCATACGAATTAGTGTTACCCCGCATGGGTAGCATATTCACAATGTTTCTATGTGGCATGGTTAGAAAAGTACAATATAGAATTCTAGACATATGATAGAATATGAGCCGATAGAACTTCAGGCAGAATTGTCCTATGTTGAGGATCCAATAGGGATTATAGAAAAGAAAGAGAAAGTGTTAAGAAAGAAAGTTATAAAACTAGTAAGATTATTGTGGAAACCCGAGGGTTGAAAGAATAACCTAAGGTTCAGAAAGTGATATACATGAAATAGTGCCCTGAGTTATTGGTTCAGAAAGTGATATACATGAAATAGTGACCTGAGTTATTACTTGAGTGATTTTGAGGACATAATCCTTTTAAGGGGGGAGGATGTAATATCCGGGATATGACGTGAAATTATTGTTGTTAATAAATAGATATTATGTGATTATTATATGTATTTTGGTGAATTATTTGTGAAGTGATATCTGTGTTTGGATATGTAAATATGATATAATTTGAGTATTTTAATTTTAATAAGTCCAAAATAAAGTATAGATAATTTTGATATTTTCTATCAATTTTTATGTTGATTATGATTTTTATAGAAAATTTATGGATTTAATAAATTATTTTTCCGAGTATTTATAAACTATTTTGTATAATCGGGAACCAGCCGACCTTAACCGTTTTTACGTTTTTGTAATCCGAAACTCTTCCGAGAACTCCTTCCAAACCTAATTGCAATATTCCGAGCATTTTTCATGTTTTGACTTTTTCGATCCGGCGTACGGTTTGTCCTGTGCGGGTCTCGGTGCAATATTTTTGATGCAAAATTTGTTTCGGTAAATCAATAAAACTCGTATTTTCGATAAACGGGATCTTTTTATTAAACTATTATAATTATCACCTCGTAGTACGTGTAACCAGGCGCTGAGACCAAGACCGCAGTACAAATTCTATAGATTTGGATAATTATCCCAAAACCGGTACCGTTTTGGAAATGTTTTCTCGGTTAAACGTAATATTTTATATCCGGTATGATCCAAACGGGGTACCAATATTCCGTAATTATAAATAGCCCTTACCGTATTTTATTTTGTGCATAAAATCATTTGGAGTCAGTAATGATATAATTTTACAGAGAAAAACAGTATATTCATATAAACTTCTGAGAATCAAACTGCAATTTCAAGGCGTTACCGGATTCCGATTGGAAAGCTCAAGTACTCAAAACGAAGGTCTTGAGGGGTTCTATCAGAATCAATAAGCCTTACAACTGCAGAATCAAAGGTTTATTTTCTATATTTTTATTTAAATTTGAATTAATTTGATTTAAATTACTAATTTTTATTTGGATGATTTGATGGTTGCATGTTGTAGAGCTTTTCATCCTGATGATTTTGGTATATTATATGACCGATTTGGAGTCCAATAACGTGTTTAATTTTGTATTTGATTCTCGAATTGATGAACTAGGGTTTTAGTAGTTTGAATGTTCTTAATATAAATTAGGGTTTTCTTTTTTGTTGATTCTCAATAAAATCGGTTACCATCAATGTATTGAAAATATTCCCAGGAGTCGAATTGTGATTTTTAGTTAATTAAACGGACTTAGTATCGAGCAGATCGGACAGCGAGTTTCTTCGATGTTTTCCGGTCGATTTCGCGTCCATTTGCAGAATTAGAAGTTATAGATGAATTGCTGATACTCGATTATGCGTTTCTGGAAAATCGGGTGCCCGTTCGAAGCCGAACGAACAGTTCCGGCGACGCGGCGGGGGTCGCCGGAGATAATTTATGGTTTGGCCCCTGTATTTTTGAAGGTGGTGACTTTAAGTCCCCCGAGTTTTAGGATTTGCAAATAAACCCTGATAGTTTTAAAAAACTCACACTTTTCAACTTACGACTGGAAGTTTTCAAATCTTACACTTTAAACCTTGGAATTTATATTTTTTCTAAAAACAAAATTTGTTTTATTTATTTATTTACTATAATTTCAAAATTTCTTTTTAAATGTTTATAAATCTTAATTAATTAGTGATTAATGATTAATTATTTAATTGATCAATTAAATTTAAATATTAATTGATTAATTGATTTAATTAATTATTAATTAATTGATTAATTTGATTTAATTATTTTAAAATGATTTAAAAATCCTGAAAAATAATTTTGAGCTTTAAAATATTATTTTAAATTATTTTTAAGGCTCAATAATTATTATAAAATTATTTTAGAGTCAGATTTGAGTAATCAGACTCTCTTTATTACCCAGAATTGATCCAACGACCCGTTTTAATTCCGAAAAATGTTCAAAAATTCGTATTAAATACCTGGAAAATTATTTTGACCCCGAATCTTCGTTGAAAAATTATTTTCATTGAACATGTTACGGGTTATGTGTTAAATGTGAGCTGATTGATGTGTTAAATACGTATGTATATATTATATGATTGTTTTGATCGTATCTTTCAATCCGTAAATCGGATTTGGGTGAAACGAATGGTAGATGAAACCTTATGACGTCCATGTGATGATTAGAATAATGTGAGATGAATATTGATAGATAATTATGATGCCTAACAGAGTAAGCAAGGCGTAGAAAGGGAAGCAGGTGATCAGAAAATGGAATTGATGCATAGAAAATAAAGCAAGTGATAAGACAATAGAAGCGAGGCATAGGAAAAGCAGACGAGTGGTTGTTGAATAGAGTCATTAGAAGAGTACAGGTGAAGTTGGAATCATTTGTGATAAGGCAAGTACTTCTAAACCTTTCTTGAGATATATTGCAAATATCCCTAAATTCTCTTGTGACATATTGTTAATATTAAAAATAGCTTTGTTTTATATTGTGAGTACTTTGAATCCTACAGCCTTGAACCTGGATCACATCATTTGATCTTTGAGCCGTAAGCCTTATTCTTTGTAAACCATCCCTTGTTGATCCTCCGGATACTAAACCACACAAATATGATACTACTCTTCTAATATATAACCACAAAATACTGGAACAGAATTGTTTGAACATACATAAACTTCTATACCCCAACCATTCTTGGTAACATCAAAGAACTAAACTTTGAAAAATTATTAATCATCTAATACATGATTCTCTTACAGGCTGGAGGCCATTTCTTATACTTACCTTGATATACCTTCATGATACTCATGTATCGCATCATGCTTTTATACAAATGTTTATCATTATTGATTATAATCTTGTTTTATTGAGTTATATTGTTTATCATACTGAACTGCTTTAGAATTGGATTGTTTTCTGTATGTGGACCTGATTTATGGTCGAATTAGGTCAAGGTGTGCCTTGGATCCAGTTTATAGAGCATAGTCGTGTGTCTTGCTCGGGGTTAGTGCGTGACTGATTAGCAGCCTAACCTTGGTTTTAAAATTTAAAATGAATATCCAATTCTAATGATTGCTTAACAAGAAACTCGATTCTCCTGAATCATCTCATTTGATCATTGTTTAACCTTAATTATTGTCATTATGACTTGTTGAGCTAGTTAGCTCACTCTTGCGAATCTTCTTATGTATTTTACAGCTAAGAAGGTTATGGTTGATAATGAGGTGTCACAGTCTAGTGTGCGAGCTAGGATTCCAGAACGAGTTGCTTTGAGCCGGCAGAAGCTTTATATTATAGTTAAGATGTGTAAGCTTAATAGAATACTTTCATTATCAGTTGTAAGTTAAATTAGTTGGGATTTGGTACGTTGTAATAAAAGTTAAGGTTATGGCTTGTTTTCATACTTTAACCTGTTTCGATCCATGGTTATGTAAAGCAGGGTCATTACAAATAATATTCCATATACAGGTTTATATAATGTATATGTGTTGTGGACCCCAAACTTCTGACCCGGGTTTGGAGGGCGCCACAGGCTTCATGGCCGACCAATAGCAGGAGGGGTCGAATCCTCCACATGGAGGCATCTAGCCAACTGGAACCTCCCCGGAGGTTGGTCCAGGGCCTCCTGGAGGATTTCCGGTGACTCTCCTGGGAAATTTTATGAAAGGTTTTTAAAAATTTGGTGCCCAACGAGAATAAGTTTTGTAAGGAATAGAATGTCCACAGAACAAGTTTCCCGAAGGCTAAAATATCCACGAGAATAAGTTTCATGAAGAATAGAACGTCCATGGAAATAAGTTTCATGAAGAGCAGAAAGCTCACTAGACCAAGAGCAGAACGCACACTAGAACGAGAGTAGAACGTTCACTAGAATAAGTGCAGAACGTTCACTAGGACAAGTTTAGAGCATTCGCGAGAATAAGAACATAAAAGTTTTGAGAGGCTCCATGGCCCGGCCGACCAGGACCACCATGGAGGTGGCTCCATGGCTGACCAAGAGGAAGAGGGGCTGAGTCCTCCACATGGGGGGCTTAGGGCCGAGTAGAACCTCCTGCAAAAAATAGCAGGACGTTCATCTCCCGGCCAACTAGGAGGTTCACTTCCGGCTGACCAGGAAGGGGCGAGTCCTCCACATGAGGGGCTTTGGCTGACCGGAACCTCCACGGAGGCTGGTCTAGAGCCTCCTGAAGGATTTCCGGTGACCCTCCTGGGATATTTTTAAAAAAGTTTTGGAAAAAATTGAAAAAAAATATTATTTTTGGAATATTCAAGATTTTAAACTTAGCCCCATTTAGAGCTGTTTAATGTGGATTAGCCCCGATTAGGGTCAATTAATGTATATTACAGATAATTAACCTAAATCAAGGGTAATTAGTGGCTCGTGTGATATAACTAGCCATGTTTAGGACCGTTTAACTTATTCGCACGCATGATTAACATGAATTAGGGATAATTAGTGGCATGTGCATACTAATTAGCCGCGATTAAGACAAATTAGCTCCAATTAGGGCAAATTAACCTCGATTAGGTCAATTAGCGTACTATAACTTAAAATTATGTTATTTTAGGCCTAACTGTTGAGTAGCATTTATGACACTTTATAACGCTCCATTAAGATTTGAATTGGTATATTTGTACTCAAGTTGTTGCTATTTTAATATGTTTTCTAGTGTTTTTGCATTTCAGGCATTAATCCGGGATTCTGGTGAATTAACATTGATTTGATGCTAATATGGTGTTAGGATGGTGTCCAAGGAATAAAGCTCGTGAAGACTAACTCGTTACAGCAATAAAAGAAGGCAAATCCAGTTTTTCCAGAAGACCGGCGCGGCCACGGATTGTTAGCGCACGGCCGCGCCAGAGGAACAGAGTGTCAGCACGCCCGCGCTGGTGAAGCGCGCGGTCGTGCCAGGTCGGGAATTCAGTTTCCTGTTTTAACTAGAAGTCTGTTTTTCTGGGCTTTTGGTTTAATTGGGGAGCTATTTAAAGACAATAAAAAAGACATTTTTTTATAACGGAGCTTAAGGAGAAGACAACAAGAAGACCTAGAACACAATTCAGTGAAGTCGAAGAAGATCTAGTTTATTCTTGTGAATCTTTATTCTAAGTTGTAATCTTGGATGATCGTTTCCTGTTTGTTGAACCTAATACTCTGGATTATTTACTTTGTTATTCTTTGTTATAAAGACTACGTTTGTTATACCATGCTTTCATCAGAACCCACGTTGATGATGAGTCCGATTATGGGCTATTCGTTATCGTGGGGTTCTAGCGGATTTATTTATGGATTTCTTTAGTTGATTTGTTTCGATGCCTTAGTGTGTGGTGATTCTATGATATCCTAGTATTGGTTGTGCTTATTCAGCTTATGAGTGTCATGAACTTATAAGATAGCTTGTTAATTCTTAATGAAGCGACATTGAATTTAAGGGTTTAGAACTTGTCATGCTAGCATAGGTTCATGTGTTATTGTTATGCATGATTCGTATGTAATTTTAACCATATTAATTGCCCTATGTAATCACGATAGGTAACTTGTGTATTAAACCGTTATGTTGTCAAATTCTATAGACATACAGGGTCTCAATATAATTGGTATCTATTCAGCTTCTATCTCTTTTATGGATGTCTGGTAGTATGTTAATCATGCAACGAAAGTTGGCATTTATCAGTTTTGTGTTATCTGATTAGTGTCATCACCATTACATGCTAAGGTTAAGAATGAAAAGGCTATTGAATGAAGTACTTAATGAAGTTAGAATCCCATGTTTATGTTATATATTATTCAATTATCTTTAATCTCTTAGTTAATGTTCTCTAGTATAATTCTCAATAGTTAATCGTAGTATAATCAAAACCCAAATTGTTATTCGTCTTAGCATTGAATAATAGCCATATCATTATTGCATAAGTGCATAAATCACAAAATTAACCTAAACCAGCCTCTGTGAGAATGAATCTGATTTATATCTTATATTACTTGTGATCGCGTATACTTGCGTCAAATAATAGCGCGTGCTTAGCGACTAACAAGTTTTTGGCACCGTTGCCCGGGGACATGATGTTAACTTTTAGTTTATGTGTTTATCATCAGTGATCATTAAAGTTCATTGACTCGGATATTGTTACTTACCTACTTTTTTCCTTGTCATGTTTCAGGTACTCTAGCGAGCGTGTATGCATACGCGTTCGTGGGCTCGTAAGAGAACTCTGGATCAAGCCGAGGAAGAAGTTGTAGTGATTTGAAAAGAAGTTTTTGAGGACGAAGAGAAAGTATAAGAAGAAGAGAAAGTCGATGAACCAGCTTTAGTAGTGATGGGAGATCAAGCAGAAAATCCTAAGGCTCTGATGAACTATTCTCAGCCTAAGATCAATGATATTCGGTCGAGCATCATCAGACTAGCCATCTCGGATAACACTTTTGAGATCAAGTCGAGCACGATTCAGATAATACAAAACTCAGTTCAGTTTGGGGGTTCTCCTACAGAAGACCCTAACGTGCACTTCAGGGATTTCATCGAGATATGTGACACTTTCAAGTTCAATGGGGTGACTAGAGATGCTATCAAGCTGCGACTCTTCCCATTCTCTCTGAGGGATAAAGTAAAGTGATGGTTACATTCTCTACCACCAGGGTCTATCACCAAATGGGAGGATCTAGCTCAAAAGTTTCTCACTAAATTCTTTCCTATGGTAAAGACTGTTGCAATCAGGAATGCTCTTACTCAGTTTGCTCAGCAAACCGGAGAATCTCCGTCTGAGGCTTGTGATCGATATAAGGAGATGCTGAGTAAGTGCCCACACCATGGCATGCCTGATTGGATGATTATAAATTATTTCTACAATAGTTTAGGCACTCAGTCTAGACCTATGCTCGATGCAGCGTCTGGTGGAGCCTTATGGGCCAAAAGTTATAATGAAGCTTATGAGTTGATTGAGCTCATGGCAGCTAATGAATACCAGAATCCTATGCAAAGAATATTGTAAGGGAAGGTAGTATGAATTCTAGAAGTGGATACAAGTACTGCTATAGCTGCTCAACTTCAAGCTTTGACGATGAAAGTGGACTCTTTGGTGAATTATGGAGTTAATCAAATCACTAGTGTTAGTGAGCTTTGTGCGGGGCGCATGAAACTAAGTAGTGCGCTATTTCTAGAAAATTAGCTCAATTTGTGAGCAACTTTTAGAGATCACAGCAACAAGCTCCAACCAGTTATCATCCAAATAACCGCAATCATCCTAACTTCAGCTGGAGCAACAATCAGAATGCGGTGCAACAATCTTATCAGCCATACATAAAAAAGCATTATAACCCTCCTGGTTTTCAGCAACCGTAATATGCCCCTAGGCAACAACTTCAACTTCAGCAGTACCACAAGCTAATGAAAAATCTAAATTGGAGGAGTTGAGGCTCATGTGCAAGAGCCAAACTGTGTCTATCAAGACCTTTGATAATCAGATTGGGCAAATTGCTAATGCATTACTGAGTCGTCAACCTGGCATGCTTCCAAGTGATACTACGGTACCAGGCAAGAAGGAAGCTAAAAAGCATGTTAAAGCAATTACATTGAGGTATGGTAAGGTTGCAAATCCTAAAAAAGCAAAGACTTCAGAATCTGAAGTTGAGGCTGAAGAAGAAGAAGTGCAGAAGGAAGCAGAAGTGGAACCAAGGAAGACTACTGTGGAGCACACTCCTCCTGAGGGTAATGCAGGGGAGAAACAGATCTATCCTCCACCTCCTTTTCCTAAGAGGCTGTAGAAGAAAAAGCTGGATAAGCAGTTTGAGAAGTTTCTGGAGGTGTTCAATAAACTTCACATCAACATACCCTTCGCTAAAGCTCTTGAGAAAATTCCTAGTGACGCGAAGTTCATGAAAGGTATTCTCTCTAGGAAGGTGAAGCTTGATGACTTAGAGACCGTTGCTCTCAAGGAGGAATGCAGTTTTGTGCTGCAATAAAAATTGCCTCTGAAGCTTAAAGATCCTGGAAGCTTCACTATTCCTTGCACCATTGGAAAGGTGTCATTTAACAAGTGTCTATGTGACTTGGGAGCTAGCATCAATCTTATGCCTTTGTCAATCTTCAAGAAGTTGGACTTGTCTGATCCAAAGCCTACTTATATGACTTTGCACTTGGCTGGTCGTTCTATTACATATCCGCGAGGTATTGTGGAGGATGTCTTGGTCAAGGTGGATAAACTCATCTTCCCTGCTTATTTTGTAATTCTTGATTTTGAGGAGGATAAGAATATTCCCATAATATTGGGAAGACCTTTCTTGGCTACTGGTCGAACCTTGATAGATGTGAAGAAAGGTGAGCTCACCATGCGAGTGATGGATCAAGATGTAACTTTTAATATGTTCAATGCCATGAAGTTCCCTACAGAAAACGAGGAGTGCTTAAAAGTGGAGTTGGTTGATTCTGTGGTTACTTCAGAACAAGATCAATTGCTAAGGTCTGATGCCTTAGAGAAGGACTTGTTGGGGAATTCCAATAATGAAGATGATGAAGGGGATGAGCAATTGTAATTTCTCAATGCTTCTCCCTGAGAGACGAAGATTTATATGCCTTTTAAATCTCTGGGAATGGAGGAGTTGAACAAAGCTCCTAAGCGCCTCAAGCCATCTATTAAGGAAGCTCCTACTCTTGAGCTTAAGCCTTTACCTGAACATTTGTGGTATGCATTTTTAGGAGATGCATCTACTTTGCCTATTATTATTGTATCTGACCTTTCAGGTAGTGATGAGGAGAAGCTTTTGAGAATTCTTAGAGAATTCAAATCGGCAATTGGTTGGACTATAGCAGATATCAAGGGAATCAGCCCTTCTTATTGTATGCATAAAATTCTGCTAGAGGAAGGTAGCAAGCCTACTTTTACGAAACAAAGAAGGTCAAACCCAATCATGAAGGAAGTCATGAAGAAGGAAATTCTTAAGTGGCTGGATATAGGGATCATCTATCCTATTTCTAACAGTTCATGGGGGAGCCCAGTTTAGTGTGTGCCAAAGAAAGGAGGTATCACTGTGGTAGCAACTAAAAAGAATGAGCATATTCCTACACGAACAGTCACGGGGTGGAGAGTTTGCATGGATAACAGGAAGCTGAAGAAGGCCATAAGAAAAGATCACTTCCCTCTGCCGTTTATTGATCAGATGCTTGACAAATTGGATGGGCATAAGTATTACTGTCTTCTGGATGGTTATTATGGCTATAATCAAATTTGCATCACTCTAGAAGATCAGGAGAAGACTACTTTCACTTGTCCATTTGGTACTTTCGCCATTGGAAGGGTTTTTTTTGGGTTGTTTGGAGCACCAGCCACATTTCAGAGATGCGTGATGGTTATCTTCTCTGCTATGATTGGTCAGAATGTGGAGGTGTTCATGGACGATTTCTCTGTGTTTGGTGATTCATTTGATGAGTGCTTGCAGAATCTAGGCGACATTCTCAAGAGGTGTATTGAGATCAATCTGGTTCTCAATTGGGAGAAATGTCATTTTATGGTGCGACAGGGAATTATTCTTGGGCACAAGGTCTCTAATAAGGGTCTTGAGGTGGACAAATTCAAAGTGGGGGTCATCGAAAATCTTCCCCCACCAAATTCTGTTAAGGGAGTTCGTAGTTTTCTTGGTCATGCGGGCTTCTACAGGCGGTTCATCAAGGACTTCTCAAAAATTTCTAAACCTTTGTGCAATCTTATGGAGAAGGATGTCCCGTTTAAGTTTGATGACGAGTGTGTGGCTGCTATTGAGTTCTTAAAGAAGAGTTTAATCACGACACCTGTCATAATTGCACCCGATTGGAGTGAACCTTTTGAGATGATGTTCGATGCAAGTGACTATGCAGTTGGAGCAGTTCTTGGGCAGAGAAAGAACAACATATTTCATGTGGTCTACTATCTTAGTAAGACCTTAAATGGTACTCAAGTGAATTATACTACTATGGAGAAAGAACTTTTGGTTATTGTCTACAGTTTTGAGAAATTTTGATCTTATCTGCTTGGGACGAAGGTGACAGTTTTCACTGATCATGCTGCAATTCGATATCTCGTCTCAAAGAAGGATTCGAAGCCTAGATTGATCAGATGGGTTCTTTTGCTTCAAGAATTTGAGTTAAATATCAAGGACAGAAAAGGGACTGAAAATTAAGTTGCTGATCATCTCTTGCATTTAGAGGATCCAATTGCTACTTCACAAGATAAGTCATTGATTAATGAGTCTTTTCCCGATGAGCAGCTGTTTGGAGTGCAAGAGGAAGAACTATGGTTTGTAGACATTTTGAACTACCTTGTGAGTAATATCATGCCTCCCGACTTGACATACGCTCAAAGGAAGAAGTTTCTGCATGAAGTGAAGTGGTATATGTGAGATGAGCCATTTCTTTTTTGACAAGAAGCTAACCAAATCATCAAGAGATGTATTCCTTACAGCGAAACGGGGGGGATCTTTAGAGATTGCCACACAACGGCTTATGGAGGACACTATGGTGGAGAAAAGACAACAGCTCGTATTCTTCAAGCAGGTTTCTTTTGGCCGACTTTGTTTAAAGATACTCATCAGTTCGTTTTAAAATGTGATCGATGTAAACATGTGGGTAATATATCCAAGAGGGATGAGATGCCTCTTAATATGCTTCTCGAGGTTGAAGTCTTTGATGTTTGGGGAATTGACTTCATGGGGCCATTTGTCTCATCATGTAACAATCAGTATATCTTGTTGGCGGTTGATTATGTGTCGAAATGGGTTGAAGTTAAGGCGTTTTCAACGAACGATGCGAAAGTAGTGCTTAATTTTCTTCACAAGCAAATATTCACAAGATTTGGAACTCCAAGAGTCATAATCAGTGATGAGGGGTCGCATTTTTATAATCGCAAGTTTACTACTATGATGCAAATATAACGACTGGAATTTCGTGACGTAATTAAGTGAATAAAGTATGATTTCTATGGTGTGATTATAAATTATGTGATTAAGCGATGGTTAATTGTCTTTATTTTATATTAGTATCTGGGAGCGTAGATAGATGCGTTCCAATATAAAGAGTCAGCTTAGAGGTTAAGTTGTGTTGTCGGGCCGTCAGGTAGAACGGAACCCGTCTTAAGAAAAAGGGTTTAAAGTGTTTAATTGTGAATTATGTGTTGATATGCGAAATGGAATGTTTAAGTGAGAATTATGTTCTAGTGATGTGTCGGTTAGTAAAGATAATCGATTGTGAAGCGTAATTGAAACGCTGAACGTTAGGTCGTCAAGCGGAACGTGACCCGATATGCAAAAAGAGGCATAATAATGAAAAAAAGGAAAATCTATGATTAAGTACGAGTTATGATGTGTGGATATATGTGCTTTCTTGTCTATATGCATGATTACATGATCTGTTAATTTTTAAAAGGGTTTAAGGGATTTATTTGATTTAAAATAAGGATTATAGGACCTTTATGCATTTTTATAAAATTATTCGAGTAAGGTCAAGGCGTGAGATTTGTTGTTTTATCTTCAAAATAGTCTTAGAGACTTTCTAAAAGTGATAGATAGATTTATTTCGCGATCGTTGCATTTTAAAATGATTTTATGGAGCTAAAATGCTATTTCCAACATTATCTTATAAAATCCGTATTTGATCAACCGCTCGCTCTAAAATTGTTCCAAAAATATGGCCGAAAAGCTAATTTCGAAATCTACGTTCTAAAATCATTATTCGTTTCATTCTCATCTTTTCCGAGAGAGCTATTTCTTGATTAAATTCGTTTTTGGATTGAAAATAAGAGAAAAGAGAAAAGAAATGTAAAGGTATGGTACAATGACCATACTACCCTTACAAGCCAATATAAATACTCCCTTCCCTTCCCCTTTTTCTTTCTTCATCCGACCTCACTCTCTCTTCTCTCACATGTAAAAGTGAATGCATGTGTAATTTATAAGAGATATTTGATTTATTTGATTATTTTTGGTTCGAATTAAGTGTTGAAAAAGGAAGGATTGAGTCTTCTAGTTACAAGGGTATATAATTGCTTTGATAACTCAAGTATAGAGTTGGAAATGCAAGGATTAAATGCTATATGTCGTTATGCATCGTAATGCGTGATTCAAAGTCTTTATGGTTAAAGTATACGAGTTATGGTATAGACGTGTTGTGTGATTATAATTGAGTATATATATATATACTCTTAGGATATTGCGAATAAGGGAAATGTTAAGCGTTCTGGGAACATCAAGTGGGAATCTAATTAAGGTTTTGGTTTTGATTGTAGATTCGGAGCGTGAGGGAATTCAGGCTAGGAAAGGGAAAAGTATACTAGGTGGCAGTAGTTCAACCTTTGTGAAACAGGAAAGCGAACTCAGGAAAGTAACTCTACTTACTTGTGTAAATGTATATAAAGAGGATATTGTTCATGCCATGTAGAGTATTGAACTTTTATAGTAATGTACCCCTGTTCTTGATTCTTGAGATACCCTATTATTGTTCTTGTGAACTTATTATTGATAAGATTATTGTTCAAACCCTTTGGTAATCTTTTCTTATCCTGATTACTTGTAAATACCATGAACTGTTGCAAACCCTATAAGAACCTTTACAAACCCCTTGTGTAATGATCCTTTACTCCTTTGTTTACCTTATACCCTATTGATCCTTGAAACGGTTTTGATTCCCTAACTTACGTACCTTATTATCATTTGATCAAGATCTTTAGCATTAAACCTTGCTTACCTTTGGTTTATTCACTTCCTATGAATTCCTGAAATTGAACTTAAGAATGAGTTTTGACTTGAAAGAGTCTGAATGATTTCATATTCTTGATAATGATAAAACGGATTCAATAAACCTTTCTTTTTCCAACACAAGGTTTTCCAAACGAATTCCTAATGGATTGGATTAAGATGTAAGAGAGTGGGACTAGTCCAGTCATGTTAAGAGGCTTGCGGGGGTTAGTCCAGTTTAAGGCTAAAATTATGCCATTGGTACCTTAAAGACCGGATGGAGGTCGGTACGGGCTGATCACCCGTATTATTATGAATTGAAAGTTAAAGTAATCCAATCAAGGGTTCTATGACTATTTAAAAAGGAATTGAATTTCCTATTCAGTAATTGATTCTTTGAAAATGAAAAGGCTTATATTGTTTTGAAAAGAGTTGATTGTGATATTGTGAAGCTTACAGCTTATGAACCCTGATTTTTGATTTTGTTGATATTATCAATCATATAATTGATTCCCAATGATGAAAAGATTATCCCTTTCCATTTGAAAGATCATTTGTGATCCTATTAATGATTTGTGATGAATGTCGGCTTTCACCCTATCTTGCGCCTTGTTCTTTGAAAGCCCAAAGCTTTTCTTCGTAACCCTTTCATAGCCCAAAAGATAGAAATCTGCCACCTAGAAATGATAAAGTAGAATGCCCTGAGTTCAGAAATGGTATTTTGTGGATTTTGTATCATAGAATTATTTTATAGTTACTTGTTGAGTTTTATACTCATATGTTTTGTTTTAATCTAACCATAAAAGTTAAGTAAGAAGATGGCCAGGCTTAGGCGCACTGCTCGTAAGAGCGTACCTCGTGGTTCCTATCGTGTTGAGGGCTTCCGGTTGCCAGAGCAGGTAGTACAGGTTTTGAGTGAGCAAGTGTTTAGCCGAAAGGTTGTTAAGATAAAATGGGTTATCTGTCGGATCCAAGTCGGAATCGACTATGTAAATTTGGTTATATTTTGGGTTTTAAATTATATTCTATGGTTGACAGTTGTAATCTTGTCTCATACTTTATCCTGTTTGATCCTGTTATTAGTTAATCGGGGTTTATGCTTATTTAATTCTTAGTTTAAAGGTGTGTGGGTCCTCATTTCCCGACCCCGAGATTGAGGGCGTCACAAGTTGGTAACAGAGCTACATGATCTAGTCCCTGAGACAAGTTAGGAGTAAAAGGGTATTTTAGGTGTATATCTATATCGCGAGAGAGTTCGCCTCATATAGAGTTGAGTTAGACTATTAGGTATAGTCTAAGAAAAGTGTATATAAGTTAAAGTGGCAACTAGAATTAAAGTGGCAAATGAAAAAGTGTATATAAGTTAAAGTGGCAACTAGAGAGTTCGCCTCATATAGAGTTGAGTTAGACTACTTTTGGTAGAGCCCGTAGTTGTTGTTTTTCAGCGCCGGTAGGCTTTGGGATACTTGGTCAGATGCCGGGATCCCTTTTTCATTTGTTATATTGTATCTCGGAACCTTATAGTAGAAGTTGTTAGAAGTTAGGGGTATTTAGGGGGATGTTTTCCAGTTTTCCTCTGTTTAACCCTGTAATATTATTGTACCTTATTCCTGAACTTGTGATAA
Source organism: Apium graveolens (assembly GCF_009905375.1). NCBI lineage: Eukaryota > Viridiplantae > Streptophyta > Magnoliopsida > Apiales > Apiaceae > Apium > Apium graveolens. The sequence goes on from NC_133654.1 coordinate 52,244,656, forward strand.
TCAGACTTTTATTATGTACCCTTGGTTTGATGAATCAACTTTTATGAATAACTGTTTTGATTTCATTGATATTAATAAAAGACTTGTTTTGTTTTTATTACGGGCTCTATCTATTTAAGTGTTTAAATAAGATATACCATAGTTTAGAGTAAATCTTTTTATGGATTATGATGAGATCATAATAGTGAGACCTAAAAGATGATAACTCTAAACTTAAATAGTTCCTGGTCATAGGATTACTAACTGGTAATTAATAATCCGCAAAGATCGGTACATACTATGCTTGCTTCATTATGAAGGATGTCTGTTCTCATAGACATTTGTGTGGTGACACTATAGCTAGTATGTAGGTGCTTATTATAGAATAAGTTCACTGAACATGACTCGCACAGCTAAACAACTGATGGAGTTCACTCACGTGTCAGCAGTCGTTCACATAGTGATAGTTGTACAAGTATCCTTAGACTTGAGGTCATCATAGTCATCTTGTGTACACTGAACTATGCTTTGGTTTAGTTCTTAGTCTCCAGGGACAATTATTAGGGCTCTACTGGGTATAGGAATTTGTACACGAAGATAGTGTATGATCAATAAAGGATCTACCCCTTCCAGTGAAGGAAGCGAATGTTCAAGGCTGATCCACTTATGCTAGTTGAGGAATCTCTGGCCAGAGTGAATGAAATTAGAAAGGAGTTTCTAATTTGCATAGAACTAAGCATAGTAAATGGTAAGCAATTGATTAAATTAGATAGGCTTGACACAAGATCCATGCCTTGTATTTAATCAGGACATTGTAGGGTAGAAGGAGTTTATTGTACGGTAATTATTCACTGAATAGGTTCTTGGTATTCTAAGCAGTGAATTCGTATTATCCGGATAGTCGCGATATGCTGAGAAGTATCCCTCACGATGTAGAATAAATATGATTAATTAATTAATCATATTTAATAAATTAGAGAATTTATATAAATAATGATAAAATAGTTTTATTATTATTTATTTCTACTACCGGCTTAATATTGAACCTACAGGGTCACACCATAAAAAGAGAATGATTTAATGGTGGAGGAATTAATTAATAATGGCTGATAATTATTTATTTATGAAATAAATAATTAATTGGAAAATTTAATAATTCATTAAATGAGATTTAATTGATTATAAATTAATTAAGAAAAGTTCTTAATATTATTAATTAAGAATTTAATTTTTGGAAATTAAATCAAGAGAGAGAATTATTTCTAAAGTGTTTAGAAAAAGGATTAATAATTAAAAGGTGTTTTAATTATTAATGAGAATAATAAATGGGTTAATAATAATAATATTTTATGGGAAAATTTCAGCTGAAAATTTTGCCTATAAATATACTATTATAAACCCTATTTTTATTCTAACCCCAAACCAAAAATTTTAGAAAAACCTAATTCTCTCCACCTCCTCCTCCTCCTTAACGTCGTTTTCTTGGTGGATACCGGTGGAGTGCTTCACGTTTAAGGAGCGGCTGCTAAGGATCTCCGATTGTTGCTTTTGGATCACTATTAAAGGTTAGTAATTGATTCATATATTTTAATCACGATTTATATTCTTTTATTTGGATTTTATATGTGTAAAAGTGTTTTACCATGCCTCCGCTGCGATTAAAATCTAACAATGGTATTAGAGCATAGGTTGTATGCATATAGATCTGTGGTAAAAATTTCAGAATTTTATGTGCTTGTATGAATTAATTATGATTTTTACAAGTTATATTATGGATTAATTATGTCTGATGAGAAATCATTTCTCAGAATAATTTTGAATGTTGATCTGGGTTCTACAAGTGTTGTAGATCGTCTGGGTATTTTTTTTATAATTTTATGATGTACAGATTTTTTATTATGAATTTTTGAAGATCTTGCAATTAAATTCGTAATTAAATAATCATATATATATATATATATATATATATAAATTGTTAGTATGTATATATATATATATATACATCTGTTGAAACAAGAACAGCATGGAAGCACAGTGATGAACAGATGTCAGGTACGGCTGCACGGCGATCGAGAGAAGAAGCTGTCAGGCGGCTGCTGCAGGCGCGTGTGGCGCACGCGCGCGCGGGGGGTTTCGCGCATTCCGGGAATGCGTTACACCCTGTGGCGCATTCGGGGAATGCGTTACACCTTTTAATGGCTTAAAAGGGTTGTAACGCATCACCGGAATGCGTTACAGAGCTAGTAACGCGTTCCAGTAATGCGTTACAGCCCATCTGTTATTTTTAAATTTGATTTCTGGGAGTTTCGTAACTCCGTTTTGGGCGTGCAATATATCGTTGGATTCGTTTTTCCGAGACGGATCTAATGGTGTGATCAAATTTTAGTTTATATAAAAGTTTTGAACTGTTTATATTTCCAAAAGTGTTTTAAAGCTGTTTTTGACTGTTTTAATTGCTTTTAAATGCTTCATATGATACATAGAGATGTATAATGCTTAGACCAATATGCTAGATGATGTAACATGCCTACCTTGATGTGTATTCATGTTGATATATGTGATATATGCTTAGTTTATCATGCGATGATAGATTTAGGTGAACTTAAATGAACATAAGGCGCTTGTTAGACAATCTAGTATAGTGAAATTGTTTCATAACCTTAATAATAATATTATGAATACAATCATGAGATTCTTGTGTTTATGAAACACGTAATTGAATATGAATTTTCAATATGAGAGAAAGGATGATTCTGTCAACAACAGATTTCTATCTGTAAGAAAGGGTTATTAAGTGACGCCTCTTGACAATGCTCCACCCGATCTGGGAATCATCTGATTATTGATTATTGATTTGAAATATTTAATTTAAAAGGAAGAATTTCTTTATAGTATGATTATGTTTGTAACGTAATATAATCCCTCTAAAATTAAATAATATCAAGTAGTAATTGGCCAATGACACAACGGGCTTGTGTCGGTCATAGCCTTCCAACATGATAGAAAGTAGTTCTTATTTTTAAATCATTGTCGGTTCGTGCTACAGCCGAGGGCTTTGATTTCGAAATAAGAAATACTTGTCTATTACATAGAGATGTGTACGTTGAATTAGAATCTAAAGGTCGGTACGTGCATGGGCCGTTGGAGACTGATTCAATTGTACGGAATGTTGGGTTAGACTTGACTTAGAATATTGAGTTTGTCGTGCCACAGTCGTGACTCAATTATTCAAGAGGCTAAAGTTTGATTAGGGAATAACATAAGATGTAATTGACAAGAGTTGTCTGCCTATTGAACATTACATGGCGGTTCGTGCTACAGCCGGGGTTGTGTAATGGAATGTAGGATCCCTATTCCCACTAGCATTATGAATGCTTAATTTTTCATGTAGGGGGTTGAATAAATTAGATAAACTAGTGGGAGCCACTTATGAATAAAGACCCGATTCATATAGTGTTATGAAATGAAATTGAATATTTGCTAAGTGTTGTTATGTGTTTATCATTTACAGATTTACTATATACATTATGTCTTCTGCACTATCACTCAGGAGCATACTGGATGCTCACAAGTTGACTGGTCCTAATTATGCTGACTGGCTTCGAAACTTGAGAATTGTTCTCAGGATTGAGAAGCTGGAATACGTGATTGACTCACCTAAGCCTACTGAACCTGCTAGTGATGCACATAATGATGAACATGTTGTGTATCGTAAGTGGGTAGATGATGCAAATGTTGTTCAATGCATCATGCTAGCTTCCATGAACATTGAGCCACAGAAGCAACATGAGCATATGGATGCTCACACTATCCTCATGCATCTACAAGAGTTGTATGATGTGGCAGGGAGGACAGCTCGATATGAGATATCGAAGGAGCTGTTCGGTTGTAGGATGTCTGAGGGATCATCTGTGAATGACCATGTACTTTAGATGATCAATTTGATTGAACATCTTGGACAACTTGGTTTTGCCATGGATGGGGAGCTGAGCCAAGACTTGGTCTTGTAATCGCTTCCGAGTTCGTTCTCGCAGTTTGTTGTGAACTTTCACATGAATAAGTTGGATGTCAGCCTTCCTGAACTCCACAACATGTTGAAGACTGCGGAATCGAATTTTCCCCCTAAGAAGAGTTCTGTTCTTCTAATTGGTGAAGGTTCCAATCCTAACAAAAGGAAGAGGAACCCTTCCAAGAAGAAGAAAATAGGTGAGAAAATGCCGGTTCCACCAAAAGCTGAAGACCCCAAGAGCAAAGTTGTTTGCTTTCACTGTAACAAGGTGGGGCACTGGAAGAGGAACTGCAAGGTTTACCTTGCAGAATTGAAGAAGAAGAAGGATAGTGAGACTACCGCTTCTGATTCAGGTATGTTCATGATAGAAGTGAATATGTCATTAAATCATATTTCTACTTGGGTATTAGATACCGCATGTGGTTCTCATATCTGCAATTTGTTGCAGGGACTAAGGAGAAGTAGGACTCTTGAGAAAGAGGAGGTGATTCTACTGATGGGAAATGGAGCAAGAGTTGCTGCTAAAGATGTAGAATCATTTCATTTACATATGCCTACGGGCAAGACTATTGTTTTAAATAATTGTTATTTTGTTCCCTCGATTGTGAGGAATATTATTTCTATTCCCATGTTAGACTTGGCTGGATTTTCATTTATTATTGAGAATAATGAATGTTCTATTCTTAGAGATAATATTCTTTATGGACGTGGTACTTTAAATAATGGTCTGTATTAATGTGACATAATTTACTTCAGATTGAACAAACTAATAAAAGAAAAGGGATGATGAAAATCTCACTTCATTGTGGCACTGCAGTCTCCATTTAGTAGACATGGAGAGAGGGCTACAAATTTGCTTGGAATGGTACACACAGATGTATGTGGACCAATGTCTACGCAATCCATGGGTGGATTTTCATACTTCATTACTTTCATGGATAATAGATCTAGCTTCGGATATGTGTTTGATGAAACACAAGTCTGAAGCCTTTGAAAAGTTTAAAGAGTATAAGTATGAAGTGGAGAAACAAACCAAACATAGTATTATAATTCTTCGATTAGATCGAGGTGGTGAATACTTGAATGGAGAGTTTCTGGATTATCTCAAAGTAAATGGTATAGTCTCCCAGTGGACGCCTCCAGATTGGTATCTGAAAGGAGAAATCGAACTTTGTTAGACATAGTTCGGTCCATGATGAGCTATGCAAATCTTCCAGTATTCCTATGGGGTTACGCATTGGAAACCTCGGCATATTTACTGAATAAGGTGCCTTCCAAATCTGTTCCTCAAACTCCGTATGAGATATGGAAAGAAAGGAAACTGAGTCTTAAACACGTTAAGATTTGGGGATGTCCCGCTTATGTCAAGTAAGTTAACCCAGATAAGCTGGAATATCGATCCGTAAAATGTAGTTTTGTGGGATATCCTAAAGAGACTTTAGGGTATTACTTTTACACCGATCATCGGGTGTTTGTCTCCAGACATGCTACCTTCTTGGAAAAGGAGTTTATCCTTGAAGGAAACAGTGGGAGCAAAATTGAACTTGATGAAGTTCAAGAAGCACAAACTACTACGGATCAAGTGGAAACACCTGTTCTGACTGAACAACCTTCTGTGGAATAGCCCATTCGTAGGTCAGGGAGAGTGTCTCGCCAACCTGAGAGGTAATATGGCCTTGTCATTGAGAATGACAATGAGTTGTCGATCATTGATGATGATGACCCTGTGACCTATATTGAGGCTATGAGTAGTGTTGACTCAGAGAAATGGCATAGTGCCATGAAATCTGGAATGAAATCTATGTATACGGGAGACAAAAGAATGATTAGAGCAGATGGCCAGGTGGAGACCTTTAAGGCCAGGCTTTTGGCAAAAGAATTCAAACAAAGGTAATGGATTGACTTTAATGAAACCTTTTACCTGTAGCCCTGTTATAATCAGTTCGGATTTTGCTTGCGAATGCTGCTTACTACGTCTATGGGATCTGGCAAATAGCCAGATGGTTTTCTTTCCAAGAGAAATGAAAACCTAGTGTGTAAGCTGCTGCGAACCATATGTGGTTTAAAGCAAGCTTCTCGTAGATGGAACATCCGTTTTGATGAGACAATCAAAGAGTTTGGTTTTATGAAAAATATAGATGAACCATGTGTTTACAAAAGGGTTAGTGGGAGCGCGATAACATTTCTTGTGTTGTATTGAAAGAGAATTGACACACATAACAACATAGTAGACCCACTCACAAAGCTACTTTATGAAAGTCACTTTGATCATCATAAAGACAAGATGGGTATTAGATACTAGAGTGATTGGCTTTAGTACAAGTGGGAGATTGAAAGGAATATGTCCTAAGTCCAATCATGTATTAGGATTTAGGAATAACTTTTATGAAATCTGTTTTGATTTCATTGATATTAATAAAGACTTGTTTTGTTTTTATTACGGGCTCTATCTATTTAAGTGTTTAAATAAGATATACCATAGTTTAGAGTAAAGCTTTTTATGGATTATGATGAGATCATAATAGTGAGACCTAAAAGATGATAACTCTAAACTTAAATAGTTCCTAGTCATAGGATTACTAACTGGTAATTAATAATCCGCAAAGATCGGTACATACTATGCTTGCTTCATTATGAAGGATGTCTGTTCTCATAGACATTTGTGTGGTGACACTATAGCTAGTATGTAGGTGCTTATTATAGAATAAGTTCACTGAACATGACTCGCACAGCTGAACAACTGATGGAGTTCACTCACGTGTCAGCAGTTGTTCACATAGTGATAGTTGTACAAGTATCCTTAGACTTGAGGTCATCATAGTCATCTTGTGTACACTGAACTATGCTTTGGTTTAGTTCTTAGTCTCCAGGGACAATTATTAGGGCTCTACAGGGTATAGGAATTTGTACACGAAGATAGTGTATGATCAATAAAGGATCTACCCCTTCTAGTGAAGGAAGCAAATGTTCAAGGCTGATCCACTTATGTTAGTTGAGGAATCTCTGGCCAGAGTGAATGAAATTAGAAAGGAGTTTCTAATTTGCATAGAACTAAGCATAGTAAATGGTAAGCAAGTGATTAAATTAGATAGGCTTGACACAAGATCCATGCCTTGTATTTAATCAGGACATTGTAGGGTAGAAGGAGTTTATTGTACGGTAATTATTCACTGAATAGGTTCTTGGTATTCTAAGCAGTGAATTCGTATTATCCGGATAGTCGCGATATGCTGAGAAGTATCCCTCACGATGTAGAATAAATATGATTAATTAATTAATCATATTTAATAAATTAGAGAATTTATATAAATAATGATAAAATAGTTTTATTATTATTTATTTCTACTACCGGCTTAATATTGAACCTACAGGGTCACACCATAAAAAGAGAATGATTTAATGGTGGAGGAATTAATTAATAATGGCTGATAATTATTTATTTATGAAATAAATAATTAATTGGCAAATTTAATAATTCATTAAATGAGATTTAATTGATTATAAATTAATTAAGAAAAGTTGTTAATATTATTAATTAAGAATTTAATTTTTGGAAATTAAATCAAGAGAGAGAATTATTTCTAAAGTGTTTAGAAAAAGGATTAATAATTAAAAGGTGTTTTAATTATTAATGAGAATAATAAATGGGTTAATAATAATAATATTTTATGGGAAAATTTCAGCTGAAAATTTTGCCTATAAATATACTATTATAAACCCTATTTTTATTCTAACCCCAACCCAAAAATTTTAGAAAAACCTAATTCTCTCCACCTCCTCCTCCTCCGTAACGTCATTTTCTTGGTGGATACCGGTGGAGTGCTTCACGTTTGAGGAGCAGCTGCTAAGGATCTCCGATCTTTACTTTTGGATCGCTATTAAAGGTTAGTAATCGATTCATATGTTTTAATCACGATTTATATGCTTTTATTTGGATTTTATATGTGTAAAAGTGTTTTACCATGCCTCCGCTGCGATTAAAATCCAACAACAACCGTGTTTAAATTTCATAAAATCATACCATGTGCCATGAGAAAACAACATTGATATGAGAATTATATAGTAATAAGATTGCATGTGCAAAATTGGGTAAAGCTTAAAACCCGCAAAAGAGATTTTATAATAAAATATTGTTATAGATATGCCATGCTATCGTATAACTAAATAATTTCTCAATCATGTTTGTAAGAAATGGCCAACTCACCAGATCACCAAGAAGAAGAAATCCAAACCCAAGACCCGGAAGTGAATCCAGAAACCACCATGATGAGCAGACTTGCTCAGCTTTTGCAACAACCCGTAGCCCCTAAAGTTGGAAACTTCAAACACTTTCAATCCGTCCATCCCCCAGATTTCTTAGGTTTTCCAGAGCCGATTAAATCTCAATCGTGGTTAAGAGAAATGGAGAAAGCGGTTGAGTTAGCGGAAGTTAAGGATGAGAAGAAAGCTCAGTATGCGAGTTATTACCTTAAAGATGAAGCGAGCTTCTGGTGGGAATCTTCGAAGGCGTTGCTTGAAGGAAAGGATTTGTCGTGGGAGAAGTTTACTAAAATGTTCCTGGAGAAGTATTTGCCAAGTTATATGCAAGATCAGTTGGAGATGAAGTTTTTGGACCTTAGGCAAGAAGATATGTCGGTAACAGAATATGAGGTGAAATTTTCGGAGTTGTCTAGATTCATACCGGAGTATGTGAATAAAGAGGCAAAGAAGGCCAAACGGTTCCAACAGGGACTTAGGTCGTGGATTAGAAGTCAACTGGCATTGTTAGAGATCAAGAATTATGACGCCTTGGTGCAGAAGACAATGATAGTGGAAGGAAAGCGTGAAGCTGCAAAAAGAGAAAATGAAGGTAGGAAAAGGAAGTTTGAAAGCTCGGAGCAAGAGCAAGGAAGTTCAAAGTTTAGAGGGAAGTTTGGGAAGAATGGTGGAGGTCAGAACCAAAAGTTTCAAAAGTTTAAACCAGAAGGCAGGACAACCGGGTAAGGATAATAGACCTTAGATTCAAGAGTGCAAGGTTTGTGGGAAGAGACACCCAGCAAGGTGTAACAAGTTGGACGTGACCTGTTTCAAGTGTAACCAGAAAGGGCATTAGTCATCAGAGTGCCCAAATGGAGCAAAGAAGCCTGACTTAGCTTATTTCAAATGTGGAAAGATGGGCCATATGGCCAGAAACTGCAAGGAACCTGTTCAAAAGTCTAATGTTCTTTGGATTGCTGGACCGCCGCCTCTCCCAGCACCAACAGCTCAACCCAGAGCTAGGACCTTTAATATGACAATGAAAGATGTTGTGCAAGATGTGGATGTGGTGGCAGGTATGCTTGTTATTAACTCAGTAGAAGTAAAAGTATTGATGGATTCTGGAGCAACTAGATCTTTTATTTCTGAAATTATTCTTGATAGACTAAATTGTGTTGCGTACCCTCTAGAACCTAATTTGATTATAGAGGTAGAAAATCAAGAGAAAGTCATTGTTAATAAGGTTTGTCCTGATTGTGATGTGGTTATAGAAGGTCGACACTTTTCTTCTGACTTAATTCCTTTTAAGTTAGGAGAATTCGAGGTTATATTAGGAATGGATTGGTTGTCAAACCACAAGGCGCACATAGTGTGTAAAATTAAGAAGGTGAAGTTAAGAACCAAGGATGGTAATGAAGTGATATTCAAAGGGAAAAGACAAGAGAAGAAATTTCTTACGGCTATCGAGATGAGGAGATTATTACGTTAAGGATGCGAAGTTTATTTGGCTCATGTTAAGGACGTGGAGAAAGAATCCGTGAGGATTGAAGATATTCTGGTAGTAAGAGAATTTCCTGATGTATTTCCAGATGAATTACCTGGACTACCTCCAAATAGAGAGATCGAGTTTACGATTGATTTGGCTCCTGGAACGGAACCAGTATCGAAAGCTCCCTATCTTATGGCGCTAGTTGAAATGAAGGAATTGGTAGCGCAGTTACAAGAATTGTTGGATAAAGGAGTGATTTGCCCGAGTATATCCCCGTGGGGTGCACCAGTGTTGTTTGTAAAGAAGAAGGATGAAAGTATGAGGTTGTGCATTGATTATCGTGAATTAAATAAGTTGATAAAATTAAGAATAACTACCCTCTATCATGAATCGATGACTTGTTTGATCAGCTAAAAGGAGCTTCGTGTTTCTCCAAGATTGATTTAAGATCTGGGTATCATCAGCTAAAGATTAAAGCAGAGGATATACCCAAGACGGCGTTTCGAACGAGATATGGACACTACGAGTTTTTGGTAATGGCGTTTGGTTTGACGAACGCGCCAGCCACATTTATGGATCTTATGAACAGAGTTTTCAAGCAATATTTGGATAAGTTCGTTATAGTGTTTATCGATGATATATTGATATATTTCAAGACGGAAGAAGATCATAAGGAGCATTTGAGGATTTCCTTGGAAATTTTGAGAAAAGAAAGGTTGTACGCCAAGTTTTCGAAGTGTGAGTTTTGGCTAACGGAAGTGCAATTTCTTGGTCATGTAGTCAGTAAAGAAGGAATCAAAGTAGATCCAGCCAAGATAGAAGCTGTGATGAATTGAGAAAGACCCAAGACTCCTACGGAAGTCAGAAGTTTTCTGGGATAGCCGGATACTATAGAAGGTTTGTGCAAGATTTCTCTAAGATTATTGTCCCATTAACTAAGTTGACAAGGAAGAACGAGAAGTTTATGTGGACGGATAAATGCGAGGAAAGCTTTCAAGAATTGAAGAAGAGATTGGTAACTGTCTCAGTGTTGGTGCTACTAGATGAGAAAGGAGAATTTGTGATTTTGAGCGATGCTTCGTATAAAGGACTTGGATGTGTGTTAATGCAACACAGGAAGGTAATAGCATATGCGTCAAGGCAACTCAAGCTGCATGAAAAGAAGTATCCCACGCATGATTTGGAATTGGCAACAATTGTGTTTTCCTTTAAGATTTGGAGGTATTATTTGTACGGGGAAAAGTGTGAGATCTATACAGATCATAAGAGTTTAAAGTATATTTTCACTCAGAAGGATTTGAATATGAGACAAAGAAGATGGTTAGAATTGATCAAAGATTACGACTGTGCAATAAATTATCATCCTGGAAAGGCGAATGTGGTAGCAGATGTTTTAAGTCGCAAGGAAAGATTGAATATGTTAACATCATCGGAGAAATTGATCAAGGATTTCGAAAAGATGGAAATAAAAGTGCAGACTCCGGAATTTGGAGGTGAAGCAATGTATGCAATGTCATTTCAACCTGAAATTTTGGAAAAGATTAAATGTTGTTAAGAGTAAGTGATGAATCGTGAAAAGGATAAGTTGTTAGGAGAAGAAATCAAAGCTCAAAAGGGTGCAAGAGGAATATATAGTGTTAACTCACGTATCTGGATACCTAACGTTGTGGAGCTAAAGCACGAGATTTTGCATGAACCGTATAACTCGAGATTTTCAATTCACCCTGAAAGTACGAAAATTTACAAGGAGTTAAAAGAGAGTTATTGTTGGCCAATCATGAAAAAGAAAATTGCGGAATGGATAAGTAAGTGTTATACGTGTCAACGAGTAAAAGCGAAACATCAGAGACCAAGTGGATTGCTTCAACCACTGGACATACCAGAATGGAAATGGGAACATATTGCGATGGATTTCGTGGTTGGATTACCAAAGACCAAGTCTAATCATGATGCAATTTGGATAGTAATCGATCAATTGACGAAATCAGCGCATTTCTTGCAGATAAACGAAAGGTTTTCGTTAAACAAATTGGTCAAATTGTATTTGAACGAGATTGTGATGCGTCACGGAGTTCTAATATCTATCGTATCTGATAGACACCCGAGGTTTAACTCAAGATTTTGGTGACAATTTCATGATCATTTGGGAACTAAGCTGAAAATGAGTACGACATATCATCTGCAAACTGACGGATAAAGTGAAAGAACAATTCAGACGATCGAAGATATGTTGCGAACCTGTGCAATAGATTTCAAAGGAAATTGGGACGAAAATTTGCCATTGATTGAGTTTTCCTACAACAACAGTTATCACGCAAGTATTGGCATATCACCTTATGAAGCATTGTATGGAAGAAAGTACAGATCCCCTACATATTCAGACGAAGTTGGTGAGCGCAAATTAATTGGCCCAGAGCTAGTTCAACAAATGAAAGAAAAGGTGGAAATGATTTGAAAAAGATTAATTGCTGCTCAAGATCGACAAACAAAATATGCGAATCAAAAATAAAAAGATGTGTAATTCGAGCCTGGAGACAAAGTCTTGTTAAAGATATCTCCCTGGAAAGGTTTAACCAGATTTGGAAAGAAAGGGAAGTTGAGTCCTAGGTATGTGGCGCCCTCCAAACCCGGGTCAGAAGTTTGGGGTCCACAACACATACAAAATATATAATTATGTAAAAGAGATATTATTTATAATGACCTTGTTTCACAAAACCACGGATCGCAACAGGTTAAAGTATGAAAAAAAGCCACAACCTTAACTTTTATTACAACGTACCAAATTTACCTTTAATTTAACTTACAACTGATAATAAAAGTATTCTTACAATTTTACTATCTCACTACCGCCACAAGTTTCTGCTAGCTCGATCCAACTCAATCTGGAATCCTAGCTCGTACATTGAACTGGGAAACCTCGCTATCAATCGTATCCCTTTTAACTGTAGAATACATAAAAAAATCGCAAGAGTGAGCTAACTAGCTCAGCAAGTCATAATAACGATAACTGAGGTTAAACAATGATCAAGTGAAATGATTCAGATGAATCAAGTTTCTTTTTAACTAATCATTAGAATTGGATATTCATTTTTAAGTTTTAAAACCAAGGTTAGGCTGCTGATCAGTCACGCACTAACCCCGAGCAAAGCACACATCACTGCTCTAATTACTGGATCCAAGGCACACATTGGCCTAATTCAACCATGAATCTGGTCTGACCACGAATTTGGTCCATATAAAGAAAACTATCCAATTCTAAAACAATTCAATATAATAAACAATATATTTCAATAAGCAAGATCATAATTAACATTGATAAAGCATTTGCACAAAAGTGTAATGCGATTTATGAGTATCATCAGGGTATATCAAGGTATGTATGGGAAACGGTTTTCAGCCTGCAAAAGGATCAGGTATTAGACAAATAATGGTTTTTCAAGGTATAGTTCTTTGATGTTTTAAAAAACGGTTGGAGTATAAAAGTTTATGTTGTTTTCGAACAATTTTGTTTCAGTGTTTGGTGTTTGGTAGTTATACATTTGGGAAGTGGTATTATAGTTGTGTGATTTGGTATCTAAGGATCAACAAAGGATGGTTTATAAGGAATAAGGCTTACGACTCAAGATCAAGAAAATCAGGGTTCAAGGTTTGATAGTTTAAAGTACTTGCAATATAAAACAGGAGTTATTTTGAATAATAGCGACATGTTATGAAACAGTTTGAAAACATTGGTAATATATCTTGAAGAAAAGTTCAGAAATACTTGCCTTACAAGGCTTTATAACTATTACTGATCAATTCTGGACCAACTCTGCCGCTTAGGCTTTTATGTCCAACCACTATATCACTCTGGATTTGACCTCAATACTTAAATCCCTTGATTGGGATCTTACTGAGCTTTTCGATTCACCACCAACTATCTTTCGTCCAATTCCAATTCTCGGGCATTCCGACTAAAACCTACAAGGTCGAAACATCCTAATTTAGACATTCGATTATGCTTGACATATCCTCGCTAACAATCTACCCAAACGTTAACAAAATCCGACTCGTAACATACTTCATATAATAATACACGTATTACTTAAGGTTCACATTCTTGAAAATCGGTTCAGTGTTCGTTTTCGGAAAATATCTATACTCTTTATTTTACGAAATTAAGGTTATCGATTTAGAAAAATATTTCATCACATCATACAATCAAGTTTCGTATAAAACACGCACATATATATATAGTTTCTCGACGTCCCGATATTCATCGGAGACATTTCTGTATTTACATAATTCAGTTTCTCGGAAATCAGGCAGCGTCTCCTTTGTTTATCGGACTACCCGTCGAAACATCAGTCGATGTCAATTCAATAACTACAATCCAATTCGCAACAACCACAATCCCAACCATCCGTTCAATCCAACAATCAATCCAATCATAATTCGTTAACTAAATTACGTACTCGACTTTAATGTAAAAAAATCAAATTCTTATTTCAAAGATAATTTTACGAATTAATTTATTTATTTTAAAATATTAGGACTCAGATATTCATCATCATCGTCCACCGTCGGCTCGCCGAGGCTCATCGCTGACGGCGGTAAAATTCACGGGTTTCTGTTTATGACGGACATCCTATGCGAATCCCACTGATTAAACTAGTATTCTATTTTTGCATAAAAAAATATATTTTAATTTCACGAAACCGATCAATTAATCTCCTGCAGAAATAATAAATTAATAAAATTAATTCCAAAATATTCGAACCACACACATCCAACAGCAACAACACAACACAGTCCACACGCGCCTACGCGCAGCACACACGCGCCACCAGGCGCTACACAGACACTGAAATGCACACACCCACACAGCATAATTAAACACAAACACATATACATATAAGTATATATATATATATGCAAACAAATCGCCTCAGGCACAACCAGAAGCCACAACCGGAATCATTACCGGAAATAAACAACCAGAACGAGGCGGAGTCACGGCGGCGGTGCCAGAAACCACAGCAAGAACAGGATCAGGGAAAGGAAATGGAAGAAACGGGAAAACGAAGTGAGGAGGGGAGAACACAAAAATTACAGGGAAGAAAGCTTCAACTTAGAGAATTGAAATCGAGAGGGAGAGAGAGGCTAAAGAACATAATTGTGTTTTGTGTATACATATTTTTGACGTTCTATTTTTATTTTGTAAATCACCAATAGCTGCCACGTTTCAATAGATTAACAGGGCACTGCCACGTGTCCACTTTTCCGACTGGAAACCCAATATTATATCGTCTTTAATCTCTTAACGGAACAACTTGCGAATGAAAATTAACCCAAATGATCCCAAAATATTCTTAAAATTTTATAAATATCCCGAAATTAATAAAATAAACTTTTCATAATTTTTAAAGCATTTTTAAAACATAACTCGTACCCGCATTTAACAATTAACGATTCGAGCTGCACTTAAAACAAATTCAGAAAATCATGAAAATAGTCGTAAAATATTAGAAATATCACGAAGTAAATAAAAACTTAGTTTTTAAAATTTTAAAACAATTTCTGAAATGCAATGTTGTACCCGATTTTAACAATTAACCGAATCGACGCGCAGGTGAAATTAATCCCGAAAATTTCCAAAATAATTTTAAAATTCTCAAAATAATATGAACTTAATAAAATATAAGTTTCATAATTTTTAAAGATTTCCATAATTAAATATGGATTTTACCATTAAACATACTCAGAAAATCACTTAAAAATAAATAATTAATGAAATATTGATTTCTCAATTTTATAAAGTCCTAAAAATAATTATTGTAACTATAAGACCATAAAAACAATTTTAGAGATATTCCAAATATTTATACAAATAAATTTGCATTAAATCCACTTTTAAAATTGAGAACAATTCAATACAACTCCAAAATTAATCACGCGGACAACCCGATACATCATAAATCACATCTAGATAATAAACAAACAACACATAGCGGTCAAAACCAATACACATATTTTATTTAATAATTTCCATAATAATCACATATTTAAATAATTCAAAAATACACGAGTCGTTATATCCTTCCCCCCTTAAAAAGATTCTGTCCTCAGAATCTGGTTTAACTAAATAAGTGAGGATATTTGTCAAGCATATCTGACTCTAGTTTCCAAGTAAACTCTTCTACTTGAAGATTTCAAACGTACTTACTATAGATATACACTCATTTCCAATGACTTGCCTTTAATGATCAAGAATTTGGATCGATCACTATATGCAAAACAAACTTGGACAAGAGCCCGTTGGCTCCTGATCAATCACTTGATTCGAATCAGATACTTATCGCCTTAACATTGACACGCAAAACACATTATATGTACATACTGCTATAACGGTAATATCAATTTATGAATAACTTTATCTATATTTATCAATACCTCGAATGATTTACTAAATTTAGGACTTAACTTGTCCTTTCTACTCAACTTATTCAATCTCTTTCAAGACGACATTTTTACTAATACTAATGGTCCTATTTCTATATTCATACTCTCCCTCGATATAATTTCGCTTCTTTCTTTATTTACTCTGAGATGCTTCAATCATTATCGTTACGCCCTTGGTGTGCTGGATTAACTTATAATTTAACAATTTTCTTTCTCCCACTTTATCTCAATAAAAATGGGGACCTATACTTGTGTTTACATAAAGCTTTGTAAAGTGGCATTCCAAAGCTGACATCGCTGATAAATGATCATTCTAGTGTTTCCTTAAAACTCAACCTCTCAATATATTTTACATTTTCTGAATCACTTTCGTACTTTTGACTTTCCGTTTCAGGATGATAGGCGGTGCTCATTTTCAACTTGGCTTCTAAACATTTAAACATCTCTTACTCTTTTTTTATCGGTTAAGGCTGAAAAGTAATCTCATATATTCATGTATTATCACTTTTAAGTATTTGAACTTCAGATTCCACTCTTTCCAATCGGTTTATTAAATCCTCGGGGGTCTTAATTACATCCAATCCTTTCTGTCGGCATAAGGCATCTATTACCATACGGTTTTGCTGAGGTAGCTGTTAATGTATTAATTCAAAATCTTTTATTAATCGTAGTCAAAATTTCATTCTTGAAGACTTAATGCATAGTTGCTTTCCTTCTGGTCCTTAGAGAAAAATTCTTGGGCATTCCACGCAGACTGTCTTATTCTTTGAGTAGCTGAGGATGTTATCAATAAATACAGTTTGCTTATCTAAGTACTCTTTATACACCATGATCCTTAATTCCTTATAGTTACCTAATACACTTGTTATTTCACATAATATCACCAAAGCTTGCAATGCTCTTAACTCACTTTAATCGTAATCTCTGATATGTTCTCAGGTCGGATCTTAAGTTAATCCTCGAGATATAACGTACTTCTTGAATTAGGTCTCGTAAGTAATCAATTCTTTATAGGGTTTCACTTCTCCTTATTCGTTGTTTTGTTAACCTCCCGATAATCAATACATACTCTTATACTTTCATTCCTTTTTCTCCCTTAACATCACTGGTACACTTCACGATTCACTTCTTATAAAACCACTTCCTGGGTCTGCCTTATCTACTAGGCCTCCGATATTTCTCCTTCATCCTTTGACATGTCCAACACTTCCAAGTATATTTTGAAATTCCCTTCTTATACCTGGTTATCACTATTTTCTTTAAATTTCCATATATTTTGGCATCTCTTCAATAGATTAAATACTTTATACTGTGAATTTTCTGCGGGATCTCATTTCTTAATCCTTCTACTTATAGTATCCAAGTGCTGGAAGAAAACCGGGGAGTATCGTGATCATTTTCTGGGCGCATAAATTTCCTCTTACTAACTGTTAACACCGTGATCCATTATCTTCTCTTGACATCTTATCTTTTCCTTCACAACTTCAACTGAAAGGTCATACTATCCATCCTTGTTCCTTTTGGATTATGAACTTTAGCTTTCCATTCCAACCTCTAGAATTCTATAGTTAATTCTTCTGGTGCAGTCTCTATATTCGTTCTCTCCTTTTTGTTTATCGTTTGCCACTACATTCGATTTTCACCGTGAATACTTCAAACTCTTATGGTCTGTATAGATCTTACACATTTCTCCATACATATCAGGTTTTCCAATCTTTCAAAACAAATATTATTATTGTTAGTCCCAATTACGAATAGGATACTTCTGCTCATAAGGTTTCGGTTGTCTACGTGCGTATACAATAACTTTATTGTGCTGCATCAATACACATCCTACTCCCTTATGAGAAGCATCACTATAACTACCAAATCTCCTTGATACTTTAGTGCTGTAACCATTCTTTCACTTAACTCCGTAAAACTTTCTTTACCCTTCTCTACTTCATATAAACTTCTTGCTTCTCCTGGTTAGCTTCGTCCAAGATATGGCAACTTCCAAGAAATATTTTCGATAGTAACCGGCTTATGATAACACTTCTTACTTTTGTTGGTGTTTCTGGTTTCTTTTCATTCATAGTAACTTTAATTTCTACTGAATCCCTTTTGATCTTTTCCACATTGACTATTTATGCAAAAAAAACTATACTTCATACAACTTATTTCTTCTCTAATTTTCCAATCATCATTAAATGCTTTGTCTGGTCCTCCGTTGACTTTAAGTATCATAACTACAGCTTCTCCAGATATTCCTTAAAGATTCTGTCCATCACGTTCAAATATCACTGATATATTGGTTAATCAAAATGACAATACGAGAATAGTACTTGCTTCTGAAATTTTATCTTTGATACATCCATAGGTTTAATCTTTAATTGGTGAAATACCAAGTCTTAAATCAGTCTTATAAAAGTACTTTGCTTCCTTCGTTTGATCAAACAAATCATTGGGTCAAGGTAACAGATACTTGTTCTTAATAGTAGACTTGTTGAGCTTCCGCTAGTTGACGCATAATCTCCTACTTCCATCTTCTTATTAATAAATAATACTAGTGCACTTCATGGGATACAATGGGTTTAATTGCTTCTTCTTCTAACATCTCTTGCATCTGCTTTGCTAATTTCCTCATTTTAACTGATGCCATTTTGTGGAAGGCCTTGGTCACTGACTTCGTTTCAAGTGTTAAGTCAATCGCGAGCTTCATTTTCCTATCTGGAGAAAATCTTGGTAATTCGTCTGGAATATATCTTGAGACTATAAAATCTTCAAATTCTGTTTACTCCTAACTTCTATCCATAATCACCATAGTGCTTACCTCTTGGTCACCATAACCTCTTAGCTTAAGTCATTGTTAACAAATACTTTACCTTCTCTCATCTTCTGAACTTTACCACCTTTTCATTTGGCGTCTTCAGAACTATCTTTTCATCACGACGGTTTGTCTGGACATCACGCTTTAGTAGTCAATCAAGTCCTCTTATCTTCCATGATATCAATTATGCACAACTTATTGCCATGAATCTCAATTTCACCATTGGTACTCACTTATTTAACAACTACACGTTCTTGACTTGCTAGTCCTTTAATCACAATCTTATCAATTCAACAGGGTAATTCATCTTATCAACAAAACTTTGAGAGATAAGCAATTAAGTTTCTCTCACATCTTTTAATACTTTAACACATAAGGTATTCACCTTAATTATCTACGTCATCACAGTTTCTCGTTCTTGGAGACGTATTCCTCATTGGAGTAGATTCCCTTGACTCTTAGTGCATCTCTGACTGGGCTAGTGATTTGCAATTTTTGTCATATGCCTTTGTTTGCTTTCCATGCGTAAAATGTAGATGGAACTTCGTCCACTTAATTCAGAATACGTTGATTTCTGTTTGAAAACTTCTTGCAAAGAGCGACAATACAACGAAACGACTAGAAGGATTCAAAGTCCAACAAAAATAGAGTTGAAAAGAAAGGAGAAACGGGGATTTTAAATATGAAGGAGACAACCACATTGGTACTTAAGATGGCCAGTCTTTCATACCATATGGCATACAGCACATGATTAGGTGGCGTCCCACCCGACTCTTCGTCATTCTGACAAAGTGTCTCACCATAACACTGCTTGTCCCAATCAGAAAGCAAAACTTGAGGGAAGCAAATAAGTTTGAAAGGAATGGAATATCCTCCTTTTCGATATCATAGAAAAGAGTTTATATGAGAAAAGAAGTTCATACATTTTTAGGAATTGAGAAGGAATATACGCTGTAAGATTGAAAACTAGAACGATACCATTGGTCACCATCCATATTTCACTTATATTCATCTCCCGAGCTTGTTCGATCATATCCCAATTGTGTCATATAACAACTTTAGAAAGTACGTTGAAATGCCTTCGCAAATTAAGCATTATGGTAGATTCCTACTTGTCACATCTTGCGTCTTTAATATCGCACCCACACGGATAATACTTTAACAATTCGATCATAATGGCGTTCCTATTAGGTAACTTCGAGATTCCTCTTTTAATTTAGAATAACCACGTACCATTCGACATAACGATCCTTTTATTAATAATATTTTATTTTTTAGAGAGGTCTGGAAATCTTTCCAATCTTCTGCGATCACACTCCGGCTTCTGTTAAATCAATGAATTCTTCGAACTCTGATAGTCCTAGTAATTGAATATATAGTTACTCCGTACGCTGAATCTGTTGTAAATTTTATCAAACAATACTTGCACTTTACTGTTAGGAATAATCAACTTCTTCATAATCATAAGTTACTTCATTCTCGAAATTAGCAATACTAAGTCGGAAGTAAGTATCCTTCCAGGCAATCCAGGTTTTTAACAAACAAGAAACTCAAGTAGTAACTTGACAACCAAGGTTTAAAACTTATTTTATTCAAAAAGGCTTTTGGAAATTTTGTAAGGAAAATCTTCTTCGAAAACTTGTTAAAATTTTTGAAAATCAGAAATCTGTTTGTCCTTACGATATGAGTTGGTTGTTGTCCTTCTGACCTATAACAAGGTACCAATTTTAAAGAAACAATCACATAAAGGTCCGTTCACTTCGATCTACCTTTTCTCATTTATCGAGTCCACTTACCTTCCTTAATCGATGAAACTTTAATTGTTGTCGCATATTATCTTATTCGTAGCTTCACATCAAGGCTCCCATACATTATCGTTACAGTAGTTAAGTAGAACAGGCTATCCAATAGTCAACAAGTCTATTTCATAAAACAAAGTTTGCCCATATCACATCACATCACTACTTTACATATGGCATTTATCATAGCACCATCATTTAATTCCACCAAAAATTTTAGATTTATACCTTTTTCTCTAGCTCTTTTCAAAATTCAGCTAATCCATCCCATAATTATTCGCGGATGGCGTAGTCACTAATGGCTTCTTTTAACCCGATAACAGCTATTCTCTGAAACACTTAAATCTTCTCTCTAAACTTCTTCTCACCTTTATTTATATCTCAAGCGCTCACTATTTACTGTAACTCTCGAATCCATCCTCGTAGGTACAGTCGCTTCATAGAACAAGTTCTAAACTGGTGGTATAGAACAGGATGTAGGGTAAACTAAAGAGATATACTCACAGCCGAATGTCCGGTGAAACATGAATAAACAGATGGAGGTTCTTAAATAGGTATTCTCGCGTCAAGAGGCGGAAAATTAGCGTAGAATAGCTTGAAGAAGTGCAACTGTTATAAAAAAAAGTAGTGCCATTAATACTGGTGGAGGAACAATGTGCAAATCAAATCTGAGAGAAGATGACGATCCTCGAACGAAAAGCTCTAAACGATCGAATGACATCGGGAAATTAGGATCTGCCATTGCCGTTGTCTGGAAATCACGTCGCAAGCTGAAAATCCCGAATCGCAATACGAACTGTGCCGGAGACCTACTATACCATCGCACTCAACCTCACAACATCTTATCTTTCTATTTCCTATTCCTAATCCTAACCCTCTACCCAATCCCGACAATCTAGGCTTATTTCAGTGACTTATAACCTGTAGCTCTGATACCAACCTGTGGCGCCCTCCAAACCCGGGTCAGAAGTTTGGGGTCCACAACACATACAAAATATATAATTCTGTAAAAGAGATATTATTTATAATGACCATGCTTCACAAAACCATGGATCGCAACAGGTTAAAGTATGAAAACAAGCCACAACCTTAACTTTTATTACAACGTACCAAATTTCCCTTTAATTTAACTTACAACTGATAATAAAAGTATTCTTACAATTTTACTATCTCACTACCGCCACAAGTTTCTGCTAGCTCGATCCAACTCAATCTGGAATCCTAGATCGTACATTGAACTGGGAAACATCGCTATCAACCGTATCCCTTTTAACTGTAGAATACATAAAAAAATTCGCAAGAGTGAGCTAACTAGCTCAGCAAGTCATAATAACGATAACTGAGGTTAAACAATGATCAAGTGAAATGATTCAGATGAATCAAGTTTCTTTATAACTAATCATTAGAATTGGATATTCATTTTTAAGTTTTAAAACCAAGGTTAGGCTGCTGATCAGTCACACACTAACCCCGAGCAAAGCACACAGCACTGCTCTAATTACTGGATCCAAGGCACACATTG
This sequence comes from Apium graveolens, assembly GCF_009905375.1. Lineage (NCBI taxonomy): Eukaryota > Viridiplantae > Streptophyta > Magnoliopsida > Apiales > Apiaceae > Apium > Apium graveolens. The sequence continues at coordinate 52,266,940 of NC_133654.1, forward strand.
TCCTAATTCAACCACGAATCTGGTCTGACCACGAATCTGGTCTACATAAAAAAAACTATCCAATTCTAAAACAATTCAATATAATAAACAATGTATTTCAATAAGCAAGATCATAATTAACATTGATAAAGCATTTGCACAAAAGCGTAATGCGATTTATGAGTATCATGAGGGTGTATCAAGGTATGTATGGGAAACGGCTTTTAGCCTGCAAAAGGATCAGGTATTAGACAAATAATGGTTTTTCAAGGTATAGTTCTTTGATGTTTTAAAGAACGGTTGGAGTATAAAAGTTAATGTTGTTTTCGAACAATTTTGTTTTAGTGTTTGGTGTTTGGTAGTTATACATTTGGGAAGTGGTATTATAGTTATGTGATTTGGTATCTGAGGATCAACAAAGGATGGTTTACAAGGAATAAGGCTTACGGCTCAAGATCAAGAAAATCAGGGTTCAAGGTTTGATAGTTTAAAGTACTTGCAATATAAAACAGGAGTTATTTTGAATAATAGCGACATGTTATGAAATAGTTTGAAAACATTTGTAATATATCTTGAAGAAAAGTTCAGAAATACTTGCCTTACAAGGCTTTATAACTATTACTGATCAATTCTGGACCAACTCTGCCGCTTAGGCTTTTACGTCCAACCACTATATCACTCTGGATTCGACCTCAATACTTAAATCCCTTGATTGTAATCTTACTGAGCTTTTCGATTCACCACCAACTATCTTTCATCCAATTCCAATTCTCGGGCATTCCGACTAAAACCTACAAGGTCGAAACATCCTAACTTAGACATTCGATTATGCTTGACATATCCTCGCTAACAATCTACCCAAACGTTAATAAAATCCGACCCGTAACATACTTCATATAATAATACACGTATCACTTAGGGTTCACGTTCTCGAAAATCGGTTTAGTGTTCGTTTTCGGAAAATATCTATACTCTTTATTTTTACGAAATTAAGGTTATCGATTTTGAAAAATATTTCATCACGTCATACAATCAAGTTTCGTATAAAACACGCACATATATATAGTTTCTCGACGTCCCGATATTCATTGGATACGTTTCTGTATTTACATAATTCAGTTTCCCGGAAATCGGGCAGCGTCTCCTTTGTTTATCGGACTACCCGTCGAAACATCAGTCGACGTCAATTCAATAACAACAATCCAATTCGCAACAACCACAATCCCAACCATCTGTTCAATCCAACAATCAATCCAATCACAATTCGTTAACTAAATTACGTACTCGACTTTAATGTAAAAAAATCAAATTCTTGTTTCAAAGATAATTTTACGAATTAATTTATTTATTTTAAAATATTAGGACTCAGATATTCATCATCATCGTCCACCGTCGGCTCGCCGAGGCTCATCGCTGACGGCGGTAAAATTCACGGGTTTCCGTTTATGAAGGACATCCTACGCGAATCCCACCGATTAAACTAGTATTCTATTTTTGCATAAAAAAATATATTTTAATTTCACGAAACCGATCAATTAATCTCCTGCAGAAATAATAAATTAATAAAATTAATTCCAAAATATTCGAACCACACACATCCAACAGCAACAACACAACACAGTCCACACGCGCCTACGCGCTGCACACACGCGCCACCAGGCGCTACACAGACACTGAAATGCACACACCCACACAGCACAATTAAACACATACACATATACATATAAGTATATATATATATGCAAATAAATCGCCACAGGCACAACTAGAATCCACAGCCGGAATCATTACCGGAAATAAACAACCGGAACGAGGCGGAGTCACGGCGGCGGTGCCAGAAACCGCAGCAAGAACAGAAACGGGGAAAGGAAATGGAAGAAACGGGAAAACGAAGTGAGGAGGGGAGAACACAGAAATTACAGGGAAGAAAGCTTCAACTTAGAGATTTGAAATCGAGAGGGAGAGAGAGGCTAAAGAACATAACTGTGTTTTGTGTTTACATATTTTTGATGTTCTGTTTTTATTTTGTAAATCACCAATAGCTGCCACGTTTCAATAGATTAAAAGGGCACTGCCACGTGTCCGCTTTTCCAACTATAAACCCAATATTATATTGTCTTTAATCTCTTAACAGAACAACTTGGGAATGAAAATTAACCCAAATGATCCCAAAATATTCTTAAAATTTTATAAATATCCCGAAATTAATAAAATAAACTTTTCATAATTTTTAAAGCATTTTTAAAACCAAACTCGTACCCGCATTTAACAATTAACGATTCGAGCTGCACTAAAAACAAATTCAGAAAATCATGAAAATAGTCATAAAATATTAGACATATCACGAAGTAAATAAAAACTTAATTTTTAAAATTTTTAAACAATTTCTGAAATGCAATGTTGTACCCGATTTTAACAATTAAACGAATCAACGCGCGGGTGAAATTAATCTCAAAAATTTCCAAAATAATTTTAAAATTCTCAGAATAATATGAACTTAATAAAATATTAGTTTCATAATTTTTGAAGATTTCCATAATTAAATATGGATTTTACCATTAAACATACTCAGAAAATCACTTAAAAATAAATAATTAATGAAATATTGATTTCTCAATTTTATAAAGTCCTAAAAATAATTATTATAATTATAAGACCATAAAAACAATTTTAGAGATATTCCAAATATTTATACAAATAAATTTGTATTAAATCCACTTTTAAAATTGAGAACAATTCAATACAACTCCAAAATTAATCACGCGGACAACCCGATACATCATAAATCACATCTAGATAATAAACAAACAACACATAGCTGTCAAAACCAATACACATATTTTATTTAATAATTTCCATAATAATCACATATTTAAATAATTCAAAAATACACGAGTCATTATAAGGTATATTGGACCAGTCGAAGTACTTCGACAAGTTGGAAAGGTGGATTATGAATTAGCGCTACCTCCGCAAATGCAACAACTTCAAAATATATTCCATGTATCTCTTCTAAAGAAGTATAATGCTGATGTGAGCCATTTGATCGAGTTGGGACCAGTGGAAATTCAACCAGATTTGTCCTATGTTGAACAACCAGTTCGAATCTTAGATCGAAAGGTGAGGGCACTTAGAAATAAAGTTGTACCTCTAGTTAGAGTGTTGTGGAGAAATCCAATAGTGGAAGAATCAACTTGGGAATTAGAAAGTGAAATGCAAATAAAGTATCCCAATCTACTTGCTTAGACTAGATTCTAGGGACAGAATCCTTTTAAAGGGGGTAGATTGTAATGACTGGGAATTTCGCGACGTAATTAAGTGAATAAAGTATGATTTCTGTGGTGTGATTATAAATTATGTGATTAAGTGATGGTTAATTGTCTTTATTGTATATTATTATCTGGGAGCATAGATAGATGCGTTCTAATTTAAAGAGTCAGCTTAGAGATTAAACTGTGTTGTCGGGCCGTTAGGTAGAACGGAACCCGTCTTAAAAAAAGGGGTTAAAGTGTTTAATTGTGAATTATGTGTTGATATGTGAAATGGAATGTTTAAGTGAGAATTATGTTCTAGTGATGTGTCAGTTAGTAAAGATAATCGATTGTGAAGCGAAATTGAAACGCTAGGCGTTGGGTCGTCAAGCGGAACGTGACCCGATACGCAAAAAGAGGAATAATAATGAAAAAAGGGAAAACCTATCATTAAGTATGAGTTGTGATGTGTGGATATATGTTCTTTCTTGTCTATATGCATGAATACGTGATCTGTTAAGTTTTAAAAGGGTTTAAGGGATTTATTTGATTTAAAATAAGGATTATTCGACCTTTATGCATTTTTATAAAATTATTCGAGTAAGGTCAAGGCGTGAGATTTGTTGTGTTATCTTCAAAATAGTCTTAGAGACTTTCTAAAAGTGATAGATGGATTTATTTCGTGATCGTTGCATTTTAAAATGATTTTATGGAGCTAAAATGCTATTTTCAGCCTAATCTTGTAAAATCCGTATTTAATCAACCGCTCGCTCAAAAATTATTCCGAAAATATGGCTGAAAAGCTAATTTCGAAATCTACATTCTAAAATCATTATTCGTTTCGTTCTCATCTTTTCTGAGAAAGCTATTTCTTGATTAAATTCGTTTTTGGATTGAAAATAAGAGAAAAGAGAAAAGAAATGTAAAATTATGGTACAATGACCATACTACCCTTACAAGCCAATATAAATACTCCCTTCACTTCCCCTTTTTTCTTTCTTCACCCGGCCTCACTCTCTCTTCTCTCACATTCTCTCATTTTTCTCTCTTTCTCTCTCTCACTCGAAGCTCTCTCTCTCTCTCTCTACCTATCTCTCGGTATATAATCTCTCTTCCTCTCCATTTCTTTGGAAACCTTCATGAAACTTCACCCTTCTTCCATATATGAGCTTTGATGCACTTGCATGTGTGTGTGTGTACTTGCATGCGAGTATGTGTGTGTGTGTTTGGGTTCGGTTTTTTCCTAGTTCTTGTTTTAATAAACTCGAGATGATGTGATTTTTGATGATTATATCTTGCATATATTTGTTGCTGTGATTTTTGGAGAGAAATCGGAGGTTCAAGGTTGGAAACCCCCGAATGGGGGCACCACCGTGGAACCACCGCCACCGGTGATGAACTCCGGTGAACCGGTGGTGAGTCATGATGTGTAAACTGAACTCTACTAATCATAAAACCTATTTTCAAAGATTGCATGTGGTGATTTCATAAAAACCCGAATGGGTCCTTGATTTTGAGAAGATAAATTTGATTGTTCTTTGATAAAAATGACTTGTTAATGTATATTCTTAGTAGTAATTGAGAGATTTGATCAGTTGATAATTTAAAGAATCGAATTAAGAGTTGCATGTGTTGTTTTTCTTGAAAACCGAGTGGTTCTTGTTTATTAAGTTGATTTTGATGATGTAAATGATTTATTGTTGATTGATTATAGAGTTTCTTGAATAAGTAGATTGAGTTGTGGTTTAAGAACTCCAAATGATGTATGCATGTCTTGATTGTTGGAAATTTCGGGTGTTCTTGATTGATCTTAAGGGATTAAAATTGATTTATGCGTTTAAACGAACTATAGGTGTAATTTCGATTTGGTTCTAGTAAGTGCATGCCAAAATTTATCTATGCATGTGTGTTTCTTTTGAAAAATCCGAATGGATCTTATGGCTAAAAGAGATTAAGTGGATTTTATGAGTTTATGTGCTAATCGCATTAGTTACTAGCGAGAATCGACATGAGAATTTGGATGCATGTCAAGATAGAGTTTTGCATGTAAGCGTTTAGGCTAAAAGATAATTTAAAGGAATAGTGGTGACTTGATCCCAAGTTTTTATGCAATTTTAGTGCTTGCATGTTAATGCTTGATTCTTGGTTGTGTTTGGTTGTAAGGGCCGAATGGAATATAGACATAAAAGAGATTAATTTGATGTTAAGTGAATGCATGTGTAATTTCTAAGAGATATTTGATTTATTTGATTGTTTTGGTTCGAATTAAGTGTTGAAAAAGGAAGGATTGAGTCGTCTAGTTACAAGGGTATATAATTGCTATGATAACTCAAGTATAAAGTTGGAAATGCAAGGATTAAATGCTATATGTCGTATTTGCATCGTAATGCGTGATTCGAAGTCTTTATGGTTAAAATATACGAGTTATGGTATAGACGTGTTGTGTGATTGTTGTAATGTTTGAGAAAATTATGTCTGTATTATATCATAATTATAATAAATTATGTGTGTTAATGTGTCATTTATGTGTAATTAACTGTCAAACCATAATTGCTATGTGTTTCGTGCATTCTGTGTCGTCCATGTATTTTTAAGATATTTTTCAGATACTTTATTTTGCATTTATAGCTTTCATATCAAAAGTTATATGACCCGAATCATGATTTTATAGCTGATATTTCAAATAAAATAATGGGCCTTATTTTTCATCAAACGGTTTTTACCATCGCATTATTCTGAACATCTAGGTATTTTATAAATTTTCTCGTTTCACAAAAATGAATTTTCGGGCCCCATTGGGTGTTAAAAACCCCACAAAAATTACATTTTTATTTTTATAAAATTATAGGACTTTTATTTATACCATTTCTTTGTATTTTTGTATTATTCACATTTTTTGGGAAATTCTGGCATAAATATTGTATATATAAAATATTTATAAATTAAATTTTAATACTCAAAAATTATAAAGTTAGGGCTTTATTAATTTTAAAAGATGTAGAATTAGGGCCTTAATTTTAATTAGGAGTATTAATTTCACTACTATAAATAGCCTAATTATTAATTAATTAATTAAAATTCAGAAAAATCAGAAAATTCTCTTTTTTCCGGGTTGGAATTTTTAGAATCGGGTCGAGAATCAAACCGTGATTTTCAGCTGATTTCTGCATCAAATTGTGTGATTCAAGTACTCAAATCGAAGGTTTTGATCTGTTCTTTCTGTTTCTAGCATCAATTTCACGTTTTAATTCGTTGTTCTTGATTTTCGATTTCTAGGGTTTATGTTCGAATTAGGGCTTTTTGATTCTAGGGTTATTATGATGTTTTGATGATTGATATAGCTTCTTGATGTTATTTGCAATAGATTCATGTTGTTTAATTGAAAAAACGATGTCTGGATAGCAAAGTTCAATTATTAGATGAATATTTGGTTCTTGTAATGTTAGGGCTTTGATTGTTTATGTTCTTAGCTTTGATTTGCACTATAAAACGTTAAGTTTAATGTACAATTATGTGATTTTGATTTCTGGCCGGAGTTAATATTGGTTTTGGTCGGAGATGGAGATTCAGAGATGTTTTTGGTATGTTTTGGCCTGAATCAGAAGGGTGAAGTAATTTGGAATGATTTGAACTTAAAAACTGTACCAAACGAAGCTGTTTTGGGCATGAATTGGGTTGCCGAAATCCTGGCCGGTCGCCGGATTCTGGGCAAATCCCGGCCAGTTCATCCCCAACCCGGGATATTCTTGGTGACCCGGTTGCAACCCGGTTTGCAACCCGGGTTTGATCTGTTTTTGTCAAAATTCCAATTCTGACAACTGTTTCTGAAAATAATTTTTATTTTTATTTTATTTTAATTATAAAATCATTTTTATTTATTTTATAAATTAATTAATTAATTAATTTATATTATAAATAATTCTAAAATATTTTCTAAAAAATCAGATTTAATTATTTTCTTAATTAATTATTATTAATATATTATTTATTAATTATTTAAAAATGATTAATTATTTTGAAAACTAATTAAATAATTTTCAATAAATCATAATAAATTCATTTTAATTCCAAACATTATAGAAAAATCATTTTTAGTTTTGATTTTTCTTAAATAATTATTTAAAAATTATTTTAGGATTTAAAAATTAGTAATAATTATTTATATTGAATAATAAATTGAATTATCTGTGTTTAATTGATATTAATTAGACCGTTAGTCCGATTAGAGCGAAACGAAGGCCCTTTTACTCACAAAAATGAATTATTTTCATTAAAAATAATATTAAAACCTAATTTCTTTTAGAAATTAGTTGGCCTTGTTATTTATTTAATTATAAGCCGAATCGCGTACCAAGACGAGCCCAAAAAATAGGAAACGAGCCAGATAATGATCGATTAAGCGATCAGCAAGTCGATTTTGATTCTAAAAATTATTTTCAACTATAAAAATGATTATGTGGCTTATGTGCTTATGTGTATTATGTGGTTACTTGAGTCTTACTTGGTAATATATAATATACGAGTCAGTCATTAGCGCATGGGTAGACAATAGGAACGACATGATGTCGGTTCGAGACACAATTGAAGTACGAAATGACTAAACTAGTCTATTTCTCTAAAAGCTAAGCCAGCAGGGCAGGTTGAGCCGGTGATAGACGAAGGTGACATAATTGAAGTGAGTCGCGCAGAAGGCAAGTTTTTCCCCTATTCTAATTTCAGAATAGTGATATTCCTCAGATTCATATCAGACTTGCACTCTTTTGATTCTTGTTTATAAACACTGATACACACTTGTTATTCTCTTGATTATATTTCATTTCGATTCTTGATTTCTCCTTTTCCTTTGAATTCCTTAATCATATTCCAATTGATACGCTTACACATTGGTATATTCTGGTGATTAGAATATATCAAAGCATACCGATTATTCCGGTTACTACTCTATGGACTGGATAGTGATATTTGGGGATTAAGTTTTACTTAACCCTAAGGACCGGGACATAACCGGATCCTTGAGATGGGTCGTAGTGCCTGGGTGCCCGACTAGAGATCTATATAGTGGAATATAGATCTGCACTGTATCCTGGCTGATCAGTAGGGTATAGATGCTAACTTGTGTCCAGTTTAGTTTATTTGTATTCTCCAGCAGTGGCCTTCTTTCTATTCTCGTGGGGTTATATCTTTGCAGATATACCCAGATTACCGATTCATTTAAACTGCTTTAACACTGTTTGTATTCTCCAGCAGTGGCCTTCTTGTTGAGCAATTTTTGGCTCACCCCTTTTTGTTGTTATTCACTTTATTGTTTTCAGTTAAGAAGGACTATGAAACCCATCAGGACTCGAGTGGTAAAGAAGCGGGTCAAGCCTCGGGATCCTCTCATACCCAAGGTGTTGATCCCAATCCAGGGAGAAAGCTTTGAGTTACCCGAACAGGTGGAGTGTAGATAGTTAGTGTGTGTTTTTGAATAAAAGATGAAATTAGTTTAAAACTGGTTAGACAATGGTTTGTAATAAAGAGAGTTTGTAAGATTTTGAATTTGGTTTGTAATAAAGTAGTTATTGGTTCTTGTTTTCATACTTCAACCTAGAAAGATCCTGGTTAGTGTTAAAGGGGTTTAGATACATTTATTTATTATTTATTATTCAGATTGTACAGGTTTGGTGATTAGCTAATAACCCCCAGACTTATACCCCGGGTCTGGAGGGCATTACAGGTTTCGCATCAGAGCTATAGGTTTGGTCCCTGAAATCAAGAACATTAGGGTTAAGATAAGATAGGGAGATCACATATGATAGAAATAGTCAACTTGGAAGAGTAGTGTTAGGATTTAGGTAAGATTAGGATAGGAAGGTGTTAGTTCTAGGAATGATTTAGTGACCTTTTTTTCTTTCTTTGGTATATTATTAGATGGCATCATCAGGATATTCAGGTTCATCCGAGAGGACTGTGACAAGACCAGTTGTACCATTGGTTCCCCCAGTGTCTGAGTATATATTTCCACATCTTCCACATCTTTCACCATTGCCTCAGGAGCCAGCACCACCAGTGTTAGGGATAGTTCATGATCCAGTAGAGTTATTTGCTCGACGAATCAGATGGGCAGTCTCAGCCACCGCCCATAGGATCCGTTATAGTTCTTCGAGCCGATGTTTCCACCTCTATTTCCAGTAGAGCATCAGTTCATGCCAGTGATTGAGCCGGAGCTTCCACCACCACCAGTATTACCTCCTATTCCAGTACAGGCTCCAGAGCCATAGATATTCCATATGGTTCCAGTTGAGGGTATGGGTGAGCATGAGGTAGAGTTACAGTTGGGAGCCCCACAGCAGGGTGTTGCAGGGATACCGAGGGTTCAGTCACATGAGCCAGTAGGACATGTTGCACAGCTACACATGGTACCGTATCATGACTACAGTATGATGAGAGATGACGCCGAGTATTGGAGAGCCAAGTGTAGGGAGATTATGCACTTGTTTGATCAGAGAGACCGAGGACCGTTAGCCGCATTACAGCCAGATTATATGATGAGACACAGGTTACATTCTACCTTGATGAGTGCTATATGGGAGTTAGATGCTTTGACACATGACGGGCCGCCTTCTTTTATGGAGTTTTATAGGATTTTCTGTTTAGCACAGACGTTGGTTCAGATACTCCGAGATGAGTTGAGGTGTATACCGCTGGGATTCTGAGATTTTGACTACAGAGGACTAACGTAGTGGAGATGACAGATGAACATAGATGCAACCTAGTATGGTATAGTGACTAGTGTATGTGTGTAGCAGTTAGCCTGACTTATAGCAGTAACCATGACCAGCAGGATGAGACTTTTTGTATACCAAGCATTCACACCCGGAGCTGGTGTTAGATATATAAGATGAACTTTTTAAATTTTCTTTTATTTAAATTCCAGTATTTACAGTTTTAGAGCATTTACCTTTAACTTATTGTTTTACAGCTTTTTGTATTTTAAATTCTGGAAAAAAAGAGAAAGAGAAGAACAAACATTTCATTTAATTATTTACATTTCCTGCCTTTATATTAAGTAAATTGTTTATACTTCCTATTTTTATATTAAGCAAATTGTTTCCAAACTATTATCCAATTTTTGTTAATACAGGATAAATTGTTTTCTTACCTACTGTCAATTGTTTAATAAACTGTTAAAAAGACATCACTTGTTTTATTATCAGCAAATGGCACCCAAGAGAAAGACTAGGACTGAGACTTCTAACAGCAACTCCGAAGAATAGACCAATGATACCATGACCCAAATATTCCATCTGATGCAACAATATATGGTAATGATGTAACAACAGATGCAGCAATTGCAGCAGCAAATTTAACAATAAATGTTACAACAGCCACCGCGTCCTGAGCCCCAGATGCCACCAGCTATACCTATTGTTACTTTTAAACAGTTTCAGTCGGTTAAACCTCCAGGATTTGAGGGAACGGCAGATCCTATCAAGGCTACCACTTGGTTGAAAGAAATAGAGAAAGCATTCACGCTAGTGAAGGTAGGTGAAGACCAAAAGACTGACTTTGCTAGTTACTTGTTGAAAGGGGAAGCAAATTATTGGTGGGAATCTAAGAAGGCTTTAGAAGGTGAAGATGTATTGCATGGGATAAGTTTAAAGAGCTGTTCTTAGAAAGCATTTTCCTCGCTATGTGAAGAATCAAATGCAGATTAAGTTCTTGGAATTGAAGCAGGGAAGTATGTCCGTGATGGAGTATGAAGCCAAATTTACTGAATTGGCTAGATTTGTTCCAGAACAAGTTGATACTGAAGAAAAATGAGTTCAAAGGTTTCAAGAAGGATTACGACCATGGATTTGTGGACAAGTTGCAGTTTTTGAACTAACAATGTATACCCCCGTAGTCCAGAAAGCCCTGATTATTGAGGGAGAAAGCGAAAGATCTCAGAAGGAAAGAGGACAGGGAAGTTTCCAAAGCCACTCCAGCAGGAAGCCGGGATTTCAAGCCCGGAAAAATTTGAATTTCAAAAGGATAGGACAAGGTATTCAGAAAACAGGTAATCGTTTCCAAGCCCCCAGCCAGTAGAGAATTGTCAGAGTCCCAGTGTCGTACTGCAAGATTTGTGGACGAAAACATACTGACACCTGTATCAAAGCGGATGTGACATGTTTTAAATGTAAGCAGAAAGGGCACTATTCTAACGAATGTCCAATGGGAAAAACAACAGAAGTTACCTGCTTCTAGTATGAAAAGAAAGGGCATATCGCTAGAAATTGCAAAGGACCAGCAATGACAGCTAGTATTTCGAACGTGTTGGCATTACCTCCTCCACCGCTGCTTAATCAACCCAGAGCAAGGACTTTCAACAAGACAATGAAAGAAGCAGTGCAAAGTCCTAGTGTAATTGCATTTACGCTTTTGGTGAATTCCGTAGATTGAAAAGTATTAATTGATTCTGGTGCTACTCGTTCATTTATTTCTGAAGAATTCTTTGATAAGTTATATTTTGAAATTGAATGGTTGGGCGAGACGTTAATTATAAAATTAACGAATGACGATCAAGTTCCGGTAAATCGAGTGTGTCCTGCATGCAATATAGAAATAGCCGGACATCATTTCTCCGTAGACTTGATTCCTTTTAAGTTATGAGAGTTTGACGTCATTTTGGAAATGGATTGGTTAGCTTGTCATAACACTCAGATCGATTGCGCGAACAAGAAAGTAAAATTGCAAACTTTAGAAAATGCACCGGTAATATTCAAAGGTGAAAAATAGCGGAAGAAATTTTTGACAGTAATATAGACTAAACAATTGCTTCGACGGGAATGTGAAATGTACATAGCCTACGTGTTAGATACTGAGAGAGGAAGTCCCAAAATAGAAGACATTCCAGTTGTATGTGAATTTCCTAACGTCTTTCCAGACGAGTTTTCAAAGTTACCGCCAGACCGAGAAATTGAATTCACGATTGGTTTAGCGTCAGGTACATAACAAGTTTTAAAAGCTCTGTATAGAATGACACCAGTCGAGATGAAAGAATTGTCAGCGCAATTGCGAGATCTTCTAGATCGGGGCATCATAAGACCTAGTGTATCCCCGTGGGGTGCACCGGTATTATTCGTGAAAAAGAAAGATGACAGCATTCGATTATACATTGACTATCGGGAATTGAATAAGCTCACTATCAAGAATAAGTATCATTTACCGAGAATCGACGATTTGTTCGATCAGCTAAAAGGAGCCGCATGGTTTTCAAAGATAGATTTGAGATCGGGTTATCATCAATTAAGGATTAAAATGGAAGATATCCCCAAGACTGCATTTCGTACTAGATATGGACATTATGAGTTTCTGGTAATGGCATTCAGTTTGACCAATGCGCCAACAACATTCATGGATCTGATGAATAGAGTATTCAAGAGGTACTTGGATAAATTCGTGATTATATTTATCGATGACATCTTGATTTAATCAAAGACGGAAGAAGAGCATGCTGAGCACTTAAGGATTGCTTTGGAAATTCTAAAGAAGAAGCAACTGTACGCGAAATTCTCGAAATGCGAATTTTGGTTGAAGGAAGTACAATTTCTAGGGCACATCATCAGTGGAGAAGACATTCAAGTTGATCCAGCGAAGATTGAAGCTGTGTTGAATTAGGAACGACCGAAGACACCAACCGAGGTACAAAATTTCTTGGGATTAGCAGGATACTATAAAATATTTGTCAAAGATTTTGCGAAAATAGCAACGCCACTGACCAAGTTAACTCGAAAAAGTGAAAAGTTCGTATGGGATGACAAATATGAAAAACGTTTCCAAGAGCTGAAGAATCAGTTAGTAACCGCACCAGTACTCGTATTACCCGACGAGCATGGAAATTTTGTCATTTACAGCGACGCTTCATACCGCGGATTAGGATGTGTACTGATGCAACACGACAATGTCATCGCATATGCTTCGAGAGAGCTAAGACCTCATGAACATAAATATCCTACGCATGATCTGGAATTAGCAGCGATCGTATTTGTATTGAAACTTTGGAGACACTATCTCTATGGTAAAAAATGTGAAATCTACACAGATCATAAAATTTTGAAGTACATCTTTACGCAGAAGGAACTGAACATGAGACAACGGTGATGGCTGGAATTGATTAAAGATTACGATGTTACGATCAATTATCATCCAGGGAAAGTGAATGTTGTGGCAGATGCGCTGAGCCGGAAAGAAAGATTGAATCTGTTAACTTCATGTGAAGAATTAGCCAAGGAATTTGACAAGTTGGAAATCAAAATTTGTGTTTCCAATGAATCTACTAAGGCTATCTACGCTATAACTTTTCAACTGGAATTACTAGAAAAGATTCAACGCTGTCAAGAAGAAGTGATGAGTCAAGATGACGACTTAACAGGAGAAGAAATTACAACCCAGAAGGATAACGAAGGAATCTTATGCTTTGCATCAAGAATCTGGATCCCTAATGTGGCCAAGCTAAACGAAGAAATATTGCGAGATGCGCACAGTTCGAAGTATTGCATACATCCAGGAAGTACAAAAATGTACCGCGATCTGAAGGAAAACTTTTGGTGGCCAAATATGAAAAAGGAGATAGCAGAATGGGTAAGTAAATGCTATACATGCTAGAAAGTTAAAGCAGAACATCAACGTCCGAGTGGATTACTGCAACCATTGGATATTCCGGAATGGAAATGGGAACATCTAGCAATGGATTTTGTAGTAGGACTTCCAAGGACTAAAACCAATCATGATGCGATATGGGTAATCATTGACAAACTAACAAATTCGGCACATTTTCTACCGATTAATGAAAGATTTTCGCTCGACAAGCTAGTGCACTTGTATCTCAAGGAAATTGTGATGGTAAATGGAGTTCCAATATCTATCGTGTTTGATCGAGATCCCCGTTTCAATTCAAGATTTTGGAGCAATTTCAAGAATGTCTTGGAACTAAATTAAACATGAGTATCGCTTATCATCCGTAAACCGATGGGCGAGTGAAAGAACTATCCAAACAATCGAGGATATGCTATGAGTTTGTGCGATTGATTTCGAAGGCAGTTGGGATGATCATTTACCTTTGGTTGAATTTTCTTACAACAACAGCTATAATGCAAGCATTGGGATGCCACCATACGAAGCGTTATATGGAAGAAAATGTAGATCACCAGTATATTCGGATGAAGTTGGAGAACGCAAGATTTTGAGTCCAGAATTAATTCAACAGACTAAAGAAAAGATAGAACTTATTCGAAAGCGACTAGATGCAGCATAAGATAGAAATGCAAATATGTAGATCAAGCTAGGAAGGATATGAACTACCAGGAAGGAGAGCACATGTTACTCAAAATATCCCCATGGAAAGGATTGACCAGATTTGTCAACAAGGGTAAATTGAAGCCACGATACGCCGGACCATTTGAAATTTTGAAGAAAGTGGGAAAATTGTGTACGAATTAGCTTTACCGCCTCATATGCAACATATTCATAATGTGTTTCACGTGTCAATGCTTAAGCGATATAATCCTAATTTTAGGCATGTAATAGAATATGAACCGGTAGATATCCAACCTGACTTGTCTTTTGTAGAATAGCCGGTAAGAATTTTAGATCGGCAAGAGATTGTATTGAGGAATAAGTCTGCATCTCTAGTGCGAGTTTTGTGGAGAAACCCTATGGTTGAGGAATCAACCTAGGAACTTGAGAGTGAGATGTTAGAGAAATATCCTCATTTGTTTTCTTAGCCAGATTCTGAGGACAGAATCCTGTTAAGGGGAAAATAATGTAACGTCTGGAAAAATTATGTCTGTATTATATCATAATTATAATAAATTATATGTGTTAATATGTCATTTATGTGTAATTAACTGTCAAACCCTAATTGCTATGTGTTTCGTGCATTCTGTATCGTCCAGGTATTTTTAAGATATTTTTTCAGATACTTTATTCTGCATTTATAGCTTTCATATCAAAAGTTATACGACCCGAATCATGATTTTATAGCTGATACTTTAAATAAAATAATGGGCCTTATTTTTCATCAAACGGCTTTTACCATCGCATTATTCTGAACATCTAGGTATTTTATAAATTTTCTCGTTTCGCGAAAAATGACTTTTCTGGGCCCCATTGGGTACTAAAAAACCCCACAAAAATCACATTTTTATTTTTATAAAATTATAGGACTTTCATTTATACCATTTCTTTGTATTTTTGCAATATTCACAATTTTTGGGAAATTTTGCCACATATATTGTATATATAAAATATTTATAAATTAAATTTTAATACTCAAAAATTATAAAGTTAAGGGCTTATTAATTTTAAAAGATGTAGAATTAGGACCTTAATTTTAATTAGGAGTATTAATTTCACTACTATAAATAGCCTAATTATTAATTAATTAATTAATTAAAATTCAGAAAATTCAGAAAATTCTCTATTTTCCGGGTCGGAATTATCAGAATCGGGTCGAGAATCAAACCGTGATTTCCAGCTTATTTTTGCATCAAATCGTGTGATTTAAGTACTCAAATCGAAGGTTTTGATCTGTTCTTTCTGTTTCTAGCATCAATTTCACGTTTTAATTCGTTGTTCTTGATTTTTGATTTCTAGGGTTTATGTTCGAATTAGGGCTTTTTGATTCCAGGGTTATTATGATGTTTTGATGATTGATATAGCTTCCTGATGTTATTTGCAATCGATTCATGGTGTTTGATTGAACAAACGATGTCTGGATAACAAAGTTCAATTATTAGGGTTTTTATTCGATTTTCAAAACCTAGCTTCGTGATTTCTGTGAATATTTGGTTCTTGTAATGTTAGGTCTTTGATTGTTTATGTTCTTAGCTTTGATTTGCACTATAAAACGTTAAGTTTCATGTACGATTCTGTGATTTTGATTTTTGGCCGGAGTTAATATCGGTTTTGGTCGGAGATGGAGATTCAGGGATGTTTTTGGTATGTTTTGGCCTGAATCAGAAGGGTAAAGTGATTTGGAATAATTTGAACTTAAAAACTATACCAAACGAAGCTATTTTGGGCATGAATTGGGTTGCCGGAATCGTGGCCGGTCGCCGGATTCTGGGCAAATCCCGGCCAGTTCATCCCCAACCCGGGATGTTCTTGGTGACCTGGTTGCAACCCGGTTTGCAAACCCGGGTTTGAACTGTTTTTGTCAGAATTCCAATTCTGACAACTGTTTCTGAATTTTTTTTTATTATAAAATCAGGTTTTTTATTTTATAAATTAATTAATTAATTGATTTATATTATAAATAATTCTGAAATATTTTCTAAAAAATCAGATTTAATTATTTTCTTAATTAATTATTTTTTTATTATTTTTTTATTAATTATTTATTAATTATTTGAAAATGATTAATTATTTTGATAATTAATCAAATAATTTTTAATAAAGCATAATAAATTCATTTTAATTCCAAAAATTATAGAGAAATCATTTTTAGTATTAATTTTTCTTAAATAATTATTTAAAAATTATTTTAGGATTTAAAAACTAGTAATAATTATTTATATTGAATAATAAATTGAATTGTCTTTGTTTAATTGATATTAATTAGACCGTTAGTCCGATTCGAGTGAAACGAAAGCCCTTTGACTCAGAAAAATGAATTATTTTCATTAAAAATAATATTAAAACCTAATTTCTTTTAGAAATTAGTTGACCTTGTTATTTATTTAATTATAAGCAAAATCGCGTACCAAGACGAGTCCGATAAATCCCGAAAAAATAGGAAACGAGTCAGATAATGATCGGTTAAGCGATCAGCGAATCGATTTTGATTCTAAAAATTATTTTTAACTATAAAAATGATTATGCGGCTTATGTGCTTATGTGTATTATGTGGTTACTTGAGTCTTACTTGCTAATATATAATATACGAGTCAGTCATTAGCGCATGGGTAGATAATTGGAACGATGTGAAGTCGGTTCGAGACGCAATTGAAGTACGAAATGACTAAACCAGTCTATTTCTCTAACAAGCTAAGCCAGCAGGGCAGGTTGAGCCGGTGATAGACGAAGGTGACGTAATTGAAGTGAGTCGCGCAGAAGGCAAGTTTTTCCCCTATTCTAATTTCAGAATAGTGATATTCCTCAGATTCATATCAGACTTGCACTCTTTTGATTCTTGTTCATAAATACTGATACACACTTGTTATTCTCTTGATTATATTCCATTTCGATTCTTGATTTCTCCTTTTCCTTTGAATTGCTTAATCATATTCCAATTGATACGCATACACATTGGTATATTCTGGTGATTAGAATATATCAATGCATACCGATTGTTCCGGTTGCTACTCTATGGACTGGATAGTGATATTTGGGGATTAAGTTTTATTTAACCCTAAGGACCGGGACATAACCGGATCCTTGTGATGGGCCGTAGTGCCTGGGTGTCCGAATAGATCTATATAGTGGGATATAGATCTGCACTGTATCCTGGCTGATCGGCAGGGTATAGATGCGAACTTGTGTCTAGTTTAGTTCGTTTGCATTCGCCAGCAATGGCCTACTTTCTATTCTTGTGGGGTTATATCTTTGCAGATATACCCAGATTACTGAATCATTTAAAGTGCTTTAATACTGTTTATATTTTGCGGACTTGTTGAGCAATTTTTGCCTCACCTCTTTTTATTGTTACTCATCTTATTGTTTTCAGTTAAGAAGGACTATGAAACCCATCAGGACTCGAGTGGTAAAGAAGCGGGTCAAGCCTCGGGATCCTCTCATACCCAAGGTGTTGATCCCAATCCAGGAAGAAAGCTTTGAGTTACCCGAACAGGTAGAGTGTAGATAGTTAGTGTGTGTTTGAATAAAAGATGAAATTAGTTTAAAACTGGTTAGACAATGGTTTGTAATAAAGAGAGTTTGTAAGATTTTGAATTTGGTTTGTAATAAAGTAGTTAGTGGTTCTTATTTTCATTCTTCAACCTAAAAAGATCATGGTTAGTGTTAAAGGGGTTTAGATATATTTATTTATTATTTGTTATTCAGATTGTACATGTTTGGTGATTAGCTAGTAAACCCCAGACTTATACCCCGGGTCTGGAGGGCGTTACAATTATAATTGAGTACATATATATACTCTTAGGATATTGTGAATAAGGGAAATGTTAAGCGTTCTGGGAATGTCAAGTAGGAATCTAATTAAGGTTTTGGTTTTGATTGTAGATTCGGAGCATGAGGTAATTCAGGCTAGGAAAGGGAAAAGTATACTAGGTGGAAGTAGTTCAACCTTTATGAAACATGAAAGCGAACTCAGGTAAGTAACTCTACTTACTTGTGTAAATGGTTATAAATAGGATATTGTTCATGCCATGTAGAGTATTGAACTTTTATAGTAATGTACCCATGTTATTGATTCTTGAGATACCCTATTATTGTTCTTGTGAACTTGTTATTGATAAGATTATTGTTCAAACCCTTTGTAACCTTTTCTTATCCTGATTACTTGTAAATACCATGAACTGTTGTAAACCCTATAAGAACCTTTACAAACCCCTTGTGTAATGATCCTTTACTCCTTTGTTTACCTTATACCTTATTGATCCTTGAAACGGTTTTGATTCCCTAACTTGCGTACCTTGTTATCATTTGATAAAGATCTTTAGCATTGAACCTTGCTTACCTTTGGTTTATTCACTTCCTTTGAATTTTTGAAATTGAACTTAAGAATGAGTTTTGACTTGAAAGAGTCTGAATGATTTCATATTCTTGGTAATGATAAAATGGATTTAGTAAACCTTTCATTTTCCAACACAAGGTTTTCCAAACGAATTCCTGATGGATTGGATTGAGACGTAAGAGACTAGTGGGACTAGTCCAGTCATATTAAGAGGCTAGCAGGGCTAGTCCAGTTTAAGGCTGAAATTATGCCATTAGTACCTTAAAGACCGAATGGAGGTCGGTACGGGCTGATCACCCGTATTATTATGAATTTAAAGTTAAAGTAATCCAATCAAGGGTTCCATGACTATTTTAAAAGGAATTGAATTTCCTATTCATTAATTGATTCTTTGAAAATGAAAAGGCTTATATTGTTTTGAAAAGAGTTGATTGTGATATTGTGAAGCTTACAGCTTGTGAACCCTGATTTTTGATTATGTTGATATTATCAATCATATAATTGATTCCCAATGATGAAAAGATTATCGATTTCCATTTGAAAGATCATTTGTGATCCTATTAATGATTTGTGATGAATGTCGGATTTCACCCTATCTTGAGCCTTGTTATTTGAAAGCCCAAAGCTTTTCTTCGTAACCCTTTCATAGCCCAAAAGATAGAAATCTGCCACCTAGAAATGGTATATTGTGGATTTTGCATCATAGAACTATTTTATAGTTACTTTCTTAGTTTTATACTCATATATTTTATTTTAATCTAACCATGGTAGTTAAGCAAGAAGATGGCTAGGCTTAGGTGCTGCTCGTAAGAGCGTACCTGGTGGTCCCTATCGTGTTGAGGGCTTCTGGTTGCCAGAGCAGGTAGTATAGGTTTTGAGTGAGCAAGCGCTTAACCGAAAGGTTGTTAAGATACAATGGGTTATCTGTCGGTTCCAAGTCGGAATCGACTATGTAAATTTGGTTATATTTTGGGTTATAAATTATATTCTATGGTTGGTAGTTGTAATCTTGTCTCATACTTTATCCTGTTTGATCCTGTTAGTAGTTAATCGGGGTTTATGCTTATTTAATTCTTAGTTTAAAGGTGTGTGGGTCCTCATTTCATAACCCCGAGATTGAGGGCGTCACAAGTTGGTATCAGAACTACAGGATCTAGTCCCTGAGACAAGTTAGGAGTAAAAGGGTATTTTGGGTGTATATCTATATCGCGAGAGAGTTCGACTCATAGAGAGTTGAGTTAGACTATTAGGTATAGTCTAAGGAAACTGTATATAAGTTAAAGTGGCAACTATAATTAGGGTGTTAGTTGGTTGGAAGTTTTATTTAACCCTAATGTTGTATCTTGGTTATTGTTTTATGTTTTCTCTCAGGATCCCAGTAGTGGTAGTGATTATGATTCAAAGGTTAGTTTGACCGGTACCCCAGTAGACCCCAATCCACCCTCTTCAGAGGAGCCTGTGTATGTTAGTTCGTATCCAGAGGAGAATCCATCTGAGAGTAGTGAAATCCCTATGCAGATATCACCCTTGAGGCCAGAGTCAGAGACCCCAACCCCTATGCCAGAGTCTGAGATGCCTAAGATTGTGCCTGTCAGTTTTGGTGGCAAGTTATCCCAGGATCGAGACTTTGTTTACTCCCGTATTCCTGAGTTTGGAGCTTTAGTGGATAGGCTAGCTCGAGAGACTAGGCAGAGCACTTAAGTTATGGATGATGAGTGGCGAGTCCGGATTAAGATGGTTGCCCGGAGGAGATTGGATTAGGGACCATCCACTAGTGATGTTGATGCTGAGGCCCGGAGGCTGCATAAGATCATTCGCTGGATGTTGGTTGTGTTGAGAGAGATTCTGGATGATTAGATATATTAGTGTTGGTCAGGCGGGACTTTTGGTAGAGCCCGTAGTTGTTATTTTTCAGTACCGGTAGGCTTTGGGATACTTGCTCAGATGCCGGGATCCCTTTTTCATTTGTTGTATTGTATCTCGAAACCTTGTAGTAGAAGTTGTTAGAAGTTAGGGGTAGTTAGGGGGATGTTTTCCAGTTTTTCCTCTATTTAACCCTGTTATATTTTTGTACCTTATTCCTGAACTTGTGAAAACTGTGTTGAAGTCAAGGTGGTCAGGGTCATTTGTTGTCAAAACTGTGTTTCCACATGGAGCGGTGGAGATTGTTGAGAATGATCCAGGCCAAGCATTCAAGGTAAATGGTCAGAGGTTGAAGCATTACTATAGTGACATGGAAAACCGTGAGGTGGTTAGTGCCGTTTTATTATCCGTTTGATCTCGCATTTCTATGTCAAGCTAACGACGTAAAGCAAGCACTTCTTTGGAGGCAACCCAAGTTTTTTGTACATTAGTAGATAGAGGAAGCAAGAAGAAAAGAGAAAAACACAAAAAATCAGAAACACAGAAAATTTCAGGGATAACTTCAGAAGTTGAGCGCGCCCGCACTGATCTAGCGCGCGGCCGCGCTGAAATTCCAGAAACCAAGCACGCCCGCGCTGATCTAGCGCGCAACCGCACTGATTTGGCAGAAGGTGAGCACGCCCGCGCTGGTGTAGCGCGCGGCCGCGCTGGGGTCCCGATTACAAAATAAAATAAAAGGCAGTTGTGAAGAGAAAATCGGGGACTTCTTTTAAAAATCAATTTCCACCCAAATTTTTCTTCCAAATCCCAAATTTCCCTCTCCAAATTAAACCCATTATTCTCACTATTCCCATAATCAATTCCCATTTCTATTCCATATCTAATTCTCTTCTCACCTCCTATATATACATACATTTATATACAAACTTCTCCACCACTTCTCAAATTCTCAAACACAATTCTCTCTCAAACACTTATCTTTTATTCTCTCTTATTCAATCCCAATGGCACCCAAGAGACAAAGAACTCAAGTCAACAACATCACCACTGATTCTTTGAGTGTAGGTGGTGTGAGGCCAAGTGTAATAACCCCAAAATTTTCAACTTTTTGTAACCCTTGTGAATAGTGTTTTAGCTGAATGAAGAAACTTTTCACGCCACACTATGTAGGGGTTCTGTTATGGATATTCTGGGATATTATTAGTACTCTATGTAGTATATAAGTGTATGTAAAGATCGTCAGAATCCAATTCCGAACACTTTGGTTTTTCCGGGAAATCCACAAGATACGGAGAGAATTGAGTATAAGGTAACAGGATAAAAAGGATTTAAATTAAAGGATTATAATAGAGGATCATAAAAAGGAATATAATGTATTGAGAAAGGTTAAGGGAACCTAAGTAATAAGATCCCGGGTATGATCCTTCAAACGATAAACGAGAACGAAAGTTAAGCGAACCGTATAACAGATCAGCGGTCATTAGGCAAACGATTAGGAAGTAAATCAAAGGGATTAGTGGGAATGATGTCATCCAACCAATAGAAAGAGGACAAGGAAGGGAGGATGACATCATGAGGATGACATAAGCATGACATGGGAAGGAAGGAGGTGTGGTGGCTTTGTAACCACACAAATTCAAGGGCAAAAAGGTAATTGACTAAATCAAATACAAAAACCAAGCAACCAAGCCAAGTAAATTCATTCTTCATCAAAAATCAAAAAGAACCAAGGCATTAGTTCTTCATTGCTCACGGCTTTTCACTATTCAAAAGGCAAGAAAAATTCAAAATCAAAGATCCAAGCTTCCTAAATTGGTAAGATAATTCCCTAACCATCTTCATGCTTAGTTAGGGCTATATCATGAGTTTAAGCCATTAATTCCTTCTCAATCTTCTTCATTTAATCAAAGAAGAAGACTATGAATAGTGTTTTCAAGTTTTTTAACTTGAAGTTTTCTTGTTTTTCTTGAAGATCCAAGCTTTCCTAAGACTTCTCAAAGCTTCTTAAGGCTTCCTAGCTCCTCCCACCACTTCAAGGAAGGTATACCATCTCCAAACCCTAGATCCCTATGTATTATAAGATGATTTTAATTAGTAGGATGATATTGTAGCTTGTTGTGGTGATTTAGAGTTTGGGATTTGGAATGGTAGTGAATTGGAATGGTAAATGTTGTGGTTTTGATTAAAAGAACTTAAGTATGATTAAAGTTAAGCTTAGGCATAAGTATGAATGATTAAATTGAATTGGTTGGGGTTGTTATGATGTGATAAGGATGGATGTTGGTTGTATGTTGGATTTGAGGTTGAATTAGGTTGGTTTTGAATGGTTTAAAATTGGGAAATCGCGTAAACATAGCCGTCGTAACGTCCGATTTTCTTTGGACTGTTTTTGTGCATAGCATTAGGACCCGAGAACCCCCTGCTAGATTATGACCACTGCCATGATTAGATAGCTCATGTTACGAGCTTCGTTTTGATATGTAGTTCGTTCGATTCCGATGCACGGTTTAGGAGAAACGACCGTTTCAATTAACGGCGTTTCGCGAACGAAACTTTTTCCCTCGCCTTACTTTGAAACATAGGTTAAAGACCAAAAAGGGTTAATTAATGTATGAAACATTTATGGTAAGTGTGTTAGGCAGTTGGTAAGACACCCGCGAAGGAATCGCCTTAAAACTCGTAAAGGTTAAATTATTAAAAATGGTGGAGCCGAGGGTACCCGAGTGACTTAAGCGAATCAGTGAACGCAAAACAAGCGTTAGAGTCTAAGTTAGTTAAAGTATATATTTACAAGTGATTTTGGTTTAATTCCAACTTACTTGTTGTTTATAGGTTACCAGACTCGTCCCGAGCCTTTTATCACCCCAAGTCGCTCAGGCAAGTTTTCTATCCGTTATACTGTTGTTGTGATGTATATATGTATATGCATTATCTTGCGATAGATGCATGTTGGTTAATTAGCAAATGTTGCAATATATTGAAGCATGCTGCTATGGTATATATATATATGCATGCCTGTTTCGCATTCTTTCCATATATATATCTGTTGGTTCAGTTGATAATACCTATGCTAGAGGATAGCGGTAACTTGCATATACCCTTAGTATAGGGACCCAAAGGTGAAAATATTTTCTAAAACCGGGAGTCGAGGATCCCGAGTAGATTTTGTATATATATGGATATGGATATATATATATATATTTATATATATATATATGGTTATAGTTTACCAAACTATTAATCGAATAAGATTTATTCGATAACTTTAACTTTATTTTATTATTGAATATTATTTCGAATATTATTCGAAGGCGTATGACTCCTTTTATTTATTTATCTGAATATTATTTGAATATTCATTCGAAGGCTTATGACTCAGTTTATATTATTTAATGAATATTATTTGAATATTCATTTGAGGATCTATGACTCCGATTATTTGCTGAGGTATATTCTTTATTTTATTAAAGAATAAGGTGTCAATAATCAAACTTATTTTCGATTATTCAAATAAAGATAATACTTTCATATAAGTATATCTTTGGTTATTTAATACTCGTTTCAAGTATAAGTTTTAATACTTCTACTTCAATTATTTTTATAAAGATTATTCTTTATGGGAATATTATTTAAATAATAATATTCAGACATTTTCTAAATATACTGGGGACTGATTTACTTCATTAAATCAGTTTTACTCCAAACACTCTTTAAAGTGTTTTCGAGTCTTCAAAATGATTTTTAAAAGTTAGAGCGGATCCCAAAACTCATTTTTATATTTAAGATCTTCCTTTTTAAGGGGATTTAAATACTCGCTCAAAACCTGGGGAATCCGGCTCTGTGGTGTATTTTATATTCGCAACAAGGTTGATGTCTTGGTAAAAGAGTTTTTGATTACTTACCCAATATTCGGGAAGTAAAATTCTTGGAACAAGTTAATCCATTAACAGGCATCGCCTGGGAAATATCGGTGAGTTCTCCTTTCCAAATAGATACGACTTCTTGGTGGAGCCGTATCAACAAGTTTCTACTTGGGGAAAGTGGGGACAAGCTTTACGTTTCAGAGTCATGGATTTCATCTGAACTAGGAGTGGCGTAAGTGGTCGAGTAGCGCCGGCCCAGCCTTATTATATTGGCCCAAATGGCCTGGAAGTTCCGCTAAGGCGGTCCATTCCTTAGGAGTTCAGTGTTCGGTTGACAAGTAAATCCGACAGGTTCTCCTCTACATGTAGAAAATGGTGGGGTTGTACTACTACGACTGATCATCGTAAGTGGTCTTCCTGGCGCGGTAAACTCCCGTAATGAGTTCATCATCCATTTGGATAATTCTGCAACACTACTCGTAGCATTTCGATTGAAAGGCTACTAATGGGTGGTTGCCGAAGCATTGACAGGGTCAAACATTTTTACTGGTGTATCCATTGAATGAAGTATCTCGTAACTTCATCTCTTTTCAAAATATTTCAAAGATCAAATATTTTCAAGTTTTATTTGTGGTCTCATCTATGGGATGACCTCGTGAATCTTATTATACTTCGAACAGTAGTAGTTCAAGTAGATTTCAAAAAAAAATGGTATAAGTATAGTGAAGTAATTGGTAACTTCATCTTCTTTTAAAACTTATATCCAGTAAGTAATTACCTTACTTACGATAAAGATTCTAGTAAGTATCCATTTAGATACTTAGATTATTGTTATCACTATGTATTATCTTGCGAGCTGTAAGGCTCACTCTTGCTTTATTTCTTCATCACACAACAACAGTTAGGAGAGATGGCCAGACTCCAGCAGACCCAGCGCAAGCGCGTGGGAAGCGTCCCGCGTCTTCCCGATGATGTTGTAGCTGCTATAGCTGCCGAGGTAGATCCATTGTAGTTCAGACCATCTACTTTTGAGAATCAAATTATGTATAATTATAACTTGTGGCAGATAATGGCAATTAACTGTAAATTTATCAAGTAATCATTTTGGGTTGTAATAACTTTTAAATGCTGGATTCAAAGACTTGTACTTATTTCAATTTCATCTCTGAGACTATAACGAGTTGTGGTGTGTGTTAGTGTGGGGTCACAGCATGAGGTTATTTATTATTAATTAAGTAAAGTGATATTGTGGAAAGAAAGACCGTGACAACCCGGATCCCCGACCCCGGATCTGGGGGTGTTACAGAAATGGTATCAGAGCTAAGCGTTATAAACCTCAGAGATGATGCGTCGATATAATAACAAACTCACAAAGATAATAAGAACTCTAGCCAAGTTCATGGTCGGACTACTTAAAGTAGTGCTGACAGTTAAAACCCTTACGGGAACCCTTATAAGTATCATGATAGTAACTTAGCTCGTTTAATGTGTAGGCGCCTGAGATAGAGGACCCTGAGATGTTCGAGCGTGAGCATGATGAGGCATTGCTAGATGTTGAGGATCAGGAGGAGCCTGAGATGGAGGAGGATGAGGAGGACCCCTCAGAGGAGCCTGAGACGGAGGTCATTGCTATTTCAGATGAGGAGGACCCCTCAGAGGAGTCAGAGACAGAGGTTATTACTATTCCAGATGAGGAGGACCCGGATGAGGTCCCAGTAGCTGAGGAGCATGTTGGACCTATGGTAGTGTATGCTGGTATCCCATTACCCACACTTCCGGTGGTTAGAGCCCCTACCCCTCCACCACTATCTTGGATTCCTGATGATGACAGCTCAGAGACCCATACTTCCGAGCCTAGGCAGACCGAGGAGGCACCCTCAGCGGCTCCGGATTCACCACCTCTTGACCCTGCCCACAGGCAGTCTTCGTTAGCTCATGGATATGTTCAGGATGTATTGAGGACCCGAGTGGCTGTTGCCGAGGGCCGACTAGATGAGGCCAGGAGGGAGTTGGATGCAAAGAGGGCGGGTAGGCGTACCCGAGCTTATGAGACTAGGGCTTCTATACCCCGATCCTTGAGGAGGGAGCTTACGGGGATAGAGCTCACATCCCGAGCGAGGCTCAGATCGCTCCAGGGGGACAGGCATGGTAGGATCTCCAGGCGGCAGGCCGACTATATCTTCCGTCGTGCGATGGAAAGGGTTTGGGAGCTGACCCGCTCCGGTGTGTGATTCAGAATTGATGATGGAATAGTCTAGTTGTCTAGTTAGCCGAGGCCTTAGTAAGAGCCAATTTTCCGGGATAGTTGACTTGTATATAGCATCCCTTTTTCTGACTAGACAGATAGACTCTTGTGTATCACTTTTGGGACAGATGACTGTAGCACTGTTGTACTTTTGACCAGATCAAACTATGTATTTCTCGCATTATGTATATATTTGTTTCCTTTCGGTTCAGTTCCATAGTGACGGGATCACTGTTTTTATCATTATTATTACTGCACTTCGTATTAGAACTTTCTTAAAATAATAGAATTGCGATATACGTTCTCCCCATTATAAGAGTTGTGCAAGGCACAATGTTGTATATGATTGTGACCTAACGTTGAATTTTCCCAATAATTGTTTTTATTATTATCAGAATCATGCCGCCAAGAAAGATTGGAACTAGGGCGAACCCTGGATCTGAGGACCAGGGAAGCCATAATCAGGACAATAGAAACCAAGAACACGGTGAAGAGGAAGATGAGGATTATGTGGAACAGGATGACTCCCTGTATGAAGAGGAAGAGGAAACATATGATATTGAGGGATTTGAGATAGAGGCTGAAGAAGGAGAAACCGAGGTTGAGCAACCAGTACCAAACCCAGGCATGGATCCCATGAGCCAGTTCATGCAACTCCTAAGGCAGAATTTGGAACGTCAACCCAACCCACCCCCTCAAGGAAGTAACAATTCAGTGGCAAACTCTTTCAGGGCTTTTAAGTCCCTTAAGCCCCATGAGTTCCACGGATCAGCCGACCCAGTTGAGGCAAGGGCGTAGTTAAAGGAAATGGAGAAATCTTTTGAGATTTTGAGTACCGAGGAGGCACAGAAGACTGTATTTGCTACCTACCTTCTGAAAGGAGAAGCTAACTACTGGTGGGAGGCCAAGAAAAATATGGAGACAGACGCTATTATAACCTGGGAGAGATTTAGTCAGTTGTTTCTGGGGAAGTATTTCCCGAGGTTTATGGAAAACCAGATGGAGCTCAAGTTCTTGGAGCTAAAGCAGAATAACTTGTCTGTAGCAGAGTACGAAGCGAAATTTACTAAGTTATCAAGGTTTGTGCCGAAGTTTGTGAGCACCGAGGAAAAGAAAGCTAGGAGGTTTCAGCAGGGACTGAAACCATGGATTCAGAATAGGGTGGCAATCCTTGAGCTTACGGACTATGCCACTCTGGTGCAAAAGGCAACGATTGTAGAAGCCGGAAGTGAACAGATGCAGAAGGAAAGAGAGAAGAAGGGAATAAAGAGGAAAAGTATGAGCATGGGTGGGGGTTCAGTAGGAAGGAGCTTCCCAACTAGATTTAATCGAGGAGCAGTGTCCCTACCGAGAAAGAACACTGGGTTTAAGCGGCCAATGAGCATGAATGTGAGCCAGAGCGGCCAGAAGTCTAGAATGTCTTATTCCAACCAGTCTCGGCCCCCATTGCCAACCTGTAACACTTGTGGAAGAATGCATTCTGGGGAATGTAAGGGAAAGCCAGTAACCTGCTTTAAGTGTGGGCAAGTGGGCCACTATTCTCACAAATGCCCTTCATCAGCCCCTGCCGTCATTCCAACCACCACTTGTCATCAGTGCGGACGCCCAGGTCATTGGAAGAGGGAATGCCTAATGAACAAACCAGCAGCTTCGGGAGCAAGCAGGGCTGCTTCTAATAAGCCACCTACTGCGAGGACTTTCAACATGACAGTCCAGGATGCTATGAAAGATTCAGATGTGATAGCAGGTACCCTTTCTCTAAATTCAGTCAGTGCAAATATTTTATTTGATTCGGGAGTAACTAAATCTTTTATATCAAAGGACCTTGCGCGTAAGTTAAGACTTAAGGCTGAACCCTTGATAGAACCCTTACAAGTAGAAATAGCCAATCATGAAATTATTCCTGTTAACCAGATTCACCCCGCCTGTGAGATAGGCATAGGGGAGCAATCTTTCAGTGTTGATCTGATTCCTTTTAAATTAGGGGAGTTTGATGTGATTTTGGGAATGGACTGGCTATCTAGAAACGATGCTCAGATAGACTGTAAAGGGAAGAAAGTTAAGTTAAATATCCCCGGGAAGAAAGAAGTTATATTTAGAGGAAAGAGGCAGACGCAGAAATTTTTGACTATGGCCCAGGCCAAAAGGATGCTACGAAAAGGAAGTGAGGCTTACCTAGCCTATGTGGTGGACACGCAGAAGGAGGTGCCCAACTTACAAGATATTCCAGTAGTCAACGAATTTGAAGATGTATTCCCACAAGACCTTCCGGGATTACCACCCGATAGAGTGATTGAATTTGCTATTGAGTTGGCCCCAGGGACGGCGCCAGTTTCAAAAGCACCTTACCGGTTAGCCCCGTTAGAAATGAAGGAATTAGCTATCCAATTACAGGAACTTTTGGATAAGGGTATGATAAGACCCACTGTGTCTCCGTGGGGAGCACCAGTTTTATTTGTTAAGAAGAAAGATGGGAGCATGAGGCTGTACATAGACTATCGAGAGTTGAACAAGCTAACCATAAAGAACAGGTACCCATTACCTAGAATAGACGATCTGTTCGACCAGCTAAAGGATGCTGTTTATTTTTCCAAGATTGACCTGAGAACTGGATATCACCAACTAAAGATTAAACCCGAAGATATTTCCAAGACAGCGTTCCGTACCAGGTATGGGCATTATGAGTTCTTGGTAATGTCCTTTGGATTAACCAACGCCCCAGCGGCTTTCATGGATTTAATGAATAGAGTATTTAAGAAGTACTTAGACAAGTGTGTGATAGTTTTTATCGATGATATTTTGATCTACTCAAGGACTGAGGCAGAACATGCAGAGCATTTGAGGATAGCTTTAGGAATACTCAGAGAGGAACAGTTATATGCCAAATTCTCGAAGTGTGAATTCTGGCGGAATGAAGTACAGTTTTTAGGACATGTGATCAATAAAGAAGGAGTATTGGTCGACCCCTCCAAGATAGAGGCGGTCTCAAATTGGGAAAGGCCAACCACACCCACAGAGGTAAGGAGTTTCATAGGATTGGCCAGCTACTATCGTAGATTTGTATAGGACTTTGCGAAGATCGCAGCCCCTTTGACACGACTTACTCGTAAGACAGAGAAGTTTGAATGGACGGAGAAATGCGAGAACAGTTTTCAGGAATTAAAGAAAAGGTTGATAACGGCTCCGGTATTGGCATTAACGGACGGAAAAGGAGATTTTGTGATATATAGTGACGCGTCGCACAAAGGATTAGGATGTGTGCTTATGCAGCACGGTAAAGTTATCGTGTATGCATCGAGACAACTGAAGGAATACGAGGTTAGATATCCTACTCATGACCTTGAGCTCGCGGCAATAGTATTTGCTTTAAAAATTTGGAGGCACTACTTATATGGAGAGAAGTGCGAGATTTTCACAGACCATAAGAGCCTCAAGTACATATTTACGCAGAAAGAGCTCAACATGCGCCAGAGGAGATCGTTAGAACTAATCAAGGACTATGATTGTGAGATTCTCTATCATCCAGGGAAAGCCAATGTGGTGGCTGATGCCCTTAGTAGAAAGGAAAGACTCAAAATGATAACGACTTCGGAAGAATTGATAAGGGATTTTGAGAGAATGGAAATAGAAGTAAAGGTAACCGAAACCGGAACTGAAAAGCTTTTTGAGATCTCAATGCAGCCAGAGTTATTGGAAAAGATCAGATTGTGCCAGGAAAAAATAATGAATGAAGACAGAGAGTCAATGACTGGAGAGGAGATCCATACTGAGAAAGATGATAAAGGGATAATGAGGTACTCCTACCGAATTTGGGTTCCGAATGTTCAAGAACTTAAAGATGAGATTTTGGATGAAAGCCATAGTTCAAGGTATTCCATTCACCCGGGAAGTACCAAGATGTATAGGGATTTGAAGGAATATTACTGGTGGCCCAACATGAAGAGGGACGTAGCAGAATGGGTAAACAAGTGTTTGACTTGCCAAAGAGTAAAGGCAGAGCACCAGAGACCCAGTGGACTTTTGCGACCCCTGGAGATTCCCGAATGGAAATGAGAACAGATAGCGATGGATTTTGTTGTAGGCTTGCCAAGGACAAAAGCCAATCACGACGCCATTTGGGTAATTATAGACCGACTGACAAAGTCAGCTCATTTCATTCCTATCAATGAGAGATACACAGTCGATAGACTGGTGGACATTTACCTTAAGGAAATAGTGACGCGACATGGAGTCCCAGCGTCCATTGTCTCAGACCGAGACCCTAGGTTCAACTCCAGATTTTGGAGGAGCTTTCAGGAATGTGCGGGGACCAAGTTAAATATGAGTACCGCGTACCATCCCCAGACGGATGGACAGAGTGAAAGGACCATCCAGACACTAGAGGATATGTTGAGAGTCTGTGCAATAGACCTTAAAGGAAGTTGGGATGATCACTTGCCGTTGATCGAGTTTTCTTATAACAATAGCTTTCATGCTAGCATCGGAATGCCGCCTTATGAGGCCCTGTACGGAAGAAGGTGTCGATCTCCCTTATACTGGGATGAAGTAGGGGATCGGAAGATGCTCGGACCCGAAGTGGTCCAAAGGACCAAAGATATAGTGGATCTTATCAGAGGGCGACTTGTAGCAGCCCAAGACAGACAAAAGAAATATGCAGACCTAGCCCGAAAGGACAAGGAATATGAAGTAGGGGACTTAGTACTGTTCAAAGTATCCCCTTGGAAAGGATTAATGAGGTTCGGAAAGAAAGGAAAACTAAGCCCAAGATACATTGGACCTTTTGAGATATTAAGACGGATTGGAAAGTTAGCTTACGAGCTAGCCCTACCCCCTAATTTGCAACAAGTTCATAATGTGTTCCATGTGTCAATGCTAAGGAGGTATCATCGGGATGCCAGGCACATAGTGGAGTACGAGCAGGTGGATATGCAGCCAGATCTAACTTACGTGGAGAAGCCAGTAAGGATTATGGATAAGAAGGAGCAGGTGCTTCGGAACAAAGTGATCAAGCTAGTCAGAGTACTATGGCAGAATCATAATGTGGAAGAATCAACTTGGGAACTAGAGAGCACAATGCTAGAAAAGTACCCCCATTTATTTTCTGTTTGATTCCGGGACGGAATCCTTTTAAGGAGGGGAGACTGTAATAACCCCAAAATTTTCAACTTTTTGTAACCCTTGTGAATAGTGTTTTAGCTGAATGAAGAAACTTTTCACGCCACACTATGTAGGGGTTCTGTTATGGATATTCTGGGATATTATTAGTACTCTATGTAGTATATAAGTGTATGTAAAGATCGTCAGAATCCAATTCCGAACACTTTGGTTTTTCCCGGAAATCCACAAGATACGGAGAGAATTGAGTATAAGGTAACAGGATAAAAAGGATTTAAATTAAAGGATTATAATAGAGGATCATAAAAAGGAATATAATGTATTGAGAAAGGTTAAGGGAACCTAAGTAATAAGATCCCGGGTATGATCCTTCAAACGATAAACGAGAACGAAAGTTAAGCGAACCGTATAACAGATCAGCGGTCATTAGGCAAACGATTAGGAAGTTAATCAAAGGGATTAGTGGGAATGATGTCATCCAACCAATAGAAAGAGGACAAGGAAGGGAGGATGACATCATGAGGATGACATAAGCATGACATGGGAAGGAAGGAGGTGTGGTGGCTTTGTAACCGCACAAATTCAAGGGCAAAAAGGTAATTGACTAAATCAAATACAAAAACCAAGCAACCAAGCCAAGTAAATTCATTCTTCATCAAAAATCAAAAAGAACCAAGGCATTAGTTCTTCATTGCTCACGGCTTTTCACTATTCAAAAGGCAAGAAAAATTCAAAATCAAAGATCCAAGCTTCCTAAATTGGTAAGATAATTCCCTAACCATCTTCATGCTTAGTTAGGGCTATATCATGAGTTTAAGCCATTAATTCCTTCTCAATCTTCTTCATTTAATCAAAGAAGAAGACTATGAATAGTGTTTTCAAGTTTTTTAACTTGAAGTTTTCTTGTTTTTCTTGAAGATCCAAGCTTTCCTAAGACTTCTCAAAGCTTCTTAAGGCTTCCTAGCTCCTCCCACCACTTCAAGGAAGGTATACCATCTCCAAACCCTAGATCCCTATGTATTATAAGATGATTTTAATTAGTAGGATGATATTGTAGCTTGTTGTGGTGATTTAGAGTTTGGGATTTGGAATGGTAGTGAATTGGAATGGTAAATGTTGTGGTTTTGATTAAAAGAACTTAAGTATGATTAAAGTTAAGCTTAGGCATAAGTATGAATGATTAAATTGAATTGGTTGGGGTTGTTATGATGTGATAAGGATGGATGTTGGTTGTATGTTGGATTTGAGGTTGAATTGGGTTGGTTTTGAATGGTTTAAAATTAGGAAATCGCGTAAACATAGCCGTCGTAACGTCCGATTTTCTTTGGACTGTTTTTGTGCATAGTATTAGGACCCGAGAACCCCCTGCTAGATTATGACCACTGCCATGATTAGATAGCTCATGTTACGATCTTCGTTTTGATATGTAGTTCGTTCGATTCCGATGCACGGTTTAGGAGAAACGACCGTTTCAAGTAACGGCGTTTCGCGAACGAAACTTTTTCCCTCGCCTTACTTTGAAACATAGGTTAAAGACCAAAAAGGGTTAATTAATGTATGAAACATTTATGGTAAGTGTGTT
Organism: Apium graveolens; assembly: GCF_009905375.1. Taxonomy (NCBI): domain Eukaryota; kingdom Viridiplantae; phylum Streptophyta; class Magnoliopsida; order Apiales; family Apiaceae; genus Apium; species Apium graveolens. The sequence continues at coordinate 52,300,490 of NC_133654.1, forward strand.
AGGCAGTTGGTAAGACACCCGCGAAGGAATCGCCTTAAAACTCGTAAAGGTTAAATTATTAAAAATGGTGGAGCCGAGGGTACCCGAGTGACTTAAGCGAATCAGTGAGCGCAAAACAAGCGTTAGAGTCTAAGTTAGTTAAAGTATAGATTTACAAGTGATTTTGGTTTAATTCCAACTTACTTGTTGTTTATAGGTTACCAGACTCGTCCCGAGCCTTTTATCACCCCAAGTCGCTCAGGCAAGTTTTCTATCCGTTATACTGTTGTTGTGATGTATATATGTATATGCATTATCTTGCGATAGATGCATGTTGGTTAATTAGCAAATGTTGCAATATATTGAAGCATGCTGCTACGGTATATATATATATATATGCATGCCTGTTTCGCATTCTTTCCATATATATATCTGTTGGTTCAGTTGATAATACCTATGCTAGAGGATAGCGGTAACTTGCATATACCCTTAGTATAGGGACCCAAAGGTGAAAATATTTTCTAAAACCGGGAGTCGAGGATCCCGAGTAGATTTTGTATATATATGGATATGGATATATATATATATATATGGTTATAGTTTACCAAACTATTAATCGAATAAGATTTATTCGATAACTTTAACTTTATTTTATTATTGAATATTATTTCGAATATTATTCGAAGGCGTATGACTCCTTTTATTTATTTATCTGAATATTATTTGAATATTCATTCGAAGGCTTATGACTCAGTTTATATTATTTAATGAATATTATTTGAATATTCATTTGAGGATCTATGACTCCGATTATTTGCTGAGGTATATTCTTTATTTTATTAAAGAATAAGGTGTCAATAATCAAACTTATTTTCGATTATTCAAATAAAGATAATACTTTCATATAAGTATATCTTTGGTTATTTAATACTCGTTTCAAGTATAAGTTTTAATACTTCTACTTCAATTATTTTTATAAAGATTATTCTTTATGGGAATATTATTTAAATAATAATATTCAGACATTTTCTAAATATACTGGGGACTGATTTACTTCATTAAATCAGTTTTACTCCAAACACTCTTTAAAGTGTTTTCGAGTCTTCAAAATGATTTTTAAAAGTTAGAGCGGATCCCAAAACTCATTTTTATATTTAAGATCTTCCTTTTTAAGGGGATTTAAATACTCGCTCAAAACCTGGGGAATCCGGCTCTGTGGTGTATTTTATATTCGCAACAAGGTTGATGTCTTGGTAAAAGAGTTTTTGATTACTTACCCAATATTCGGGAAGTAAAATTCTTGGAACAAGTTAATCCATTAACAGGAATCGCCTGGGAAATATCGGTGAGTTCTCCTTTCCAAATAGATACGACTTCTTGGTGGAGCCGTATCAACAAGTTTCTACTTGGGGAAAGTGGGGAAAAGCTTTACGTTTCAGAGTCATGGATTTCATCTGAACTAGGAGTGGCGTAAGTGGTCGAGTAGCGCCAGCCCAGCCTTATTATATTGGCCCAAATGGCCTGGAAGTTCCGCTAAGGCGGTCCATTCCTTAGGAGTTCAGTGTTCGGTTGACAAGTAAATCCGACAGGTTCTCCTCTACATGTAGAAAATGGTGGGGTTGTACTACTACGACTGATCATCGTAAGTGGTCTTCCTGGCGCGGTAAACTCCCGTAATGAGTTCATCATCCATTTGGATAATTCTGCAACACTACCTGTAGCATTTCGATTGAAAGGCTACTAATGGGTGGTTGCCGAAGCATTGACAGGGTCAAACATTTTTACTGGTGTATCCATTGAATGAAGTATCTCGTAACTTCATCTCTTTTCAAAATATTTCAAAGATCAAATATTTTCAAGTTTTATTTGTGGTCTCATCTATGGGATGACCTCGTGAATCTTATTATACTTTGAACAGTAGTAGTTCAAGTAGATTTCAAAAAAAATGGTATAAGTATAGTGAAGTAATTGGTAACTTCATCTTCTTTTAAAACTTATATCCAGTAAGTAATTACCTTACTTACGATAAAGATTCTAGTAAGTATCCATTTAGATACTTAGATTATTGTTATCACTATGTATTATCTTGCGAGCTGTAAGGCTCACTCTTGCTTTATTTCTTCATCACACAACAACAGTAAGGAGAGATGGCCAGACTCCAGCAGACCCAGCGCAAGCGCGTGGGAAGCGTCCCGCGTCTTCCCGATGATGTTGTAGCTGCTATAGCTGCCGAGGTAGATCCATTGTAGTTCAGACCATCTACTTTTGAGAATCAAATTATGTATAATTATAACTTGTGGCAGATAATGGCAATTAACTGTAAATTTATCAAGTAATCATTTTGGGTTGTAATAACTTTTAAATGCTGGATTCAAAGACTTGTACTTATTTCAATTTCATCTCTGAGACTATAACGAGTTGTGGTGTATGTTAGTGTGGGGTCACAGCATGAGGTTATTTATTATTAATTAAGTGAAGTGATATTGTGGAAAGAAAGACCGTGACAACCCGGATCCCCGACCCCGGATCTGGGGGTGTTACACCAAGGTTTTCGACTCTCGAGGCTGAAGCGGAGTATACGAGGCTTCTCTCGAAGCCTATAGGAAAGGAGCGAGGTTTTCTGCCATCGAGGAAAGATGGTTAGTTGTTAGAGATGATCTTGGAGATGGGCTGGGTTACTTTTTGTGAGGCACCCGCTGATGTGCCCATGAGTGTTGTTCGTGAGTTCTATGCTAATGCAAATACGGAGAAGAATGGTTTCACTGTGGTTTGGGAGATGACGGTGGAGTACAGTGCGGATGCAATAAGTAGGGTGATTGAGCAGCCTGTGAGGAAGCCCGATCAAGACACCTAGAATGATAAGACTCCGAAGGATTTTAATTTGGATTTGATAGTTGCTACTCTTTGTGTGCCTGAGACTCATTAGATGTTCAAGAGGGGCACGACTGATTATTCCACGTTCCCTGCTTCGAGCATGAACAGGTTAGCTCATGCATGGAATGCGTTTATTTGTGCTAACATTATGCCATCTTCTCATGTGCATGATGTGACTGTGGAGCGTGCACGACTGTTGTGGAGGATTCTGCAGGGTGATTATATGGACCTTGGGATGGTGATTTACCAGGGTATCCTGAGATTTTTGCTAGGGAGTACTACGGGTTTTATACCCTATGCGTCCGTGATGACGAAGCTGCGTGTGGCAGTTGGTGTCCATTGGCCAGCACACGAACAGCTCCAGATTCCGAGTGCTCCGATTGACATCACCAAGAGTGGGATGGAGGCAAGCCTGATTTGGACGGACTTAGTTATTATTTTGACCATCTGTCTGGTGGGAGGCCAGCTTCTGGGGCAGCTCAGTCGAGCAAGACTGCTTGGAGATCTCAGTTAGGTGAGAAGGCTGGTCCATCGCAGCAGGAGCATGAGGATGCATAAGAAGATGTTGGAGTTGGTATGAGCACGACGCAATACAGGTGTTTAGCGAGGATGATGGATGTGATGCATGACATCCATAGTCGGTTTGCACGTGATCTCACCCAGGCACTAGGGACTGCATTCAGAGCCACAGGTGTTGACATCCAGTGGCCAGTATTTGGTGAGGACTCCGTGTATCCACTTCCAGACACACCTGAAACTCTACCCGTTGGGGGTGAGGATCCTGATTCTGAGTATGTATGCCTGATTCCTTACTATTACCTTCACTGAGGACAGTGAAAATTTTAAGTTTGGGGGTAGTAGTTGAAGGAATATGTTTTGTGTGAGTAGCATATAGTTTGCATATTCATGATAGTTTAGTGCATATAGTTGCATATTTTACCAAATAGTAGTTTTTATTTATTTATTTTATTTTTGTATTTTTTATGATAGTTTGTTCATATAGTTCATGCATTTGCATAATAACATAATCCCTATTGATGCTAGTGTAGTGATGTTGTATTTAGTGATGTTAAGTCTTGTCGAATTGATTTGCATGCTAGAGACAATTGTATTTCACTAAGTCTTATTGGTTGCTTGAGTGCTAGATCATGATCATGGTTTGTTTGTTTGTCGAGGTTTAATCGCTTGTTTACATTTAGAATTTAGGATATTCTCAATGATAAAATAACATGGATTTTTAAATATTATAGAAATTGGATTTCATTGCTAGTTGTTGTAGCTAGGTGTCAAATGGCTAGTAGCCGGATCATATTTATATGAGTAGTCTAGGCTTGAGCGAGATGGAGCGAAATGCACTCGTTCAGAAATTTGTGGAGAAAAAAAAGAAGAAAAAGAAAGAGAAAAAGAAAAAATAATAAGTGTTATGTATAATTGATCACGAGTGGGCTCTTTAGTATTTGAGTTATTAAGTTCTTAGGAGACTTTGTGCCTAGTGACCTAAGGCTTTTATGGTTTGGGATCCGCTAACCTAACGCTCGCTACATGGGTACTGTTGTATAAGTCTTTTGTGGACCTCACTCATTGCACGGACAAATATGCATACTTGTGTTATTTTGTTGTGAATAAAAGCATGAATATATATAAAACTCCTAATGCTCGCTACATGGGTACTGTTGTATAAGTCTTTTGTGGACCTCACTCATTGCACGGTCAAATATGCATACTTGTGTTATTTTGTTGTGAATAAAAGCATGAATATATATAAAACTCCATTATAAGAATTGAAGTGTTATAAGTTATTTTGAGTCTAGCTTTTATTTTATCTATAACCTTGCGATTTCTTTGATGAGTAGTGAATCATGATTATGGATCTAGTTGCGATAGTATATCTGTAAGCAGTTGCACACACGCACGTCTCTAGTTTGTAGGTTGATTTTTGGGGTTAAATTGATCTTTATGCAAATAACTGCATTTTTAAAGATGTTGCTTGTTGATTGGTTTAGTTATTCTATTGGGGACCGTTGCATTCATGTAGTTGCATTCATGCATTTTTTATTTCTTGTTCTTTGAGTCTGTTTATGCTTGAGGACAAGCATCAATTCAAGTTTTGGGGTATGTTGTGTGGAATTTATGACACTTTATAACGCTCCATTAAGCTTTGAATTGGTGTATTTGTACTCAAGTTGTTGGTGTTTTAATGTCTTTTCTAGTATTTTTGTATTTCAGGCATTAATCCGGGATTCAGGTGAATTAGCATTAATTTGATGCTAATATGGTGTTAGGATGGTGTCCAAGGAATAAAGCTCACGAAGACCAACTCGTTATAGCAATAAAAGAAGGCAAATCCAATTTTTCCAGAAGACCGGCGCGCCGGCGCTGTGCTGGCGCGCGGTCACGCCGGAGGAACAGAATGTCAGCGCGCCCGCGATGGTGAAGCGCGCGGCCGCGCCAGGTCGGGAATTCAGTTTCCTGTTTTAATTAGAAGACTATTTTTTTGGGCTTTTAGATTAATTGGGGAGCTATTTAAAGACAATAAAAAAGACATTATTTATAACGGAGCTTAAGAAGAAGACAACAAGAAGACCTATAGCACAATTCAACGAAGGCGAAGAAGATCTAGTTTATTCTTGTGAATCTTTGTTCTAAGTTGTAATCTTGGATGATCGTTTCTTGTTTGTTGAACCTAATACTCTGGATTACGTACTTTTTTATTATTTGTTATAAAGACTACATTTGTTATACCATGCTTTCATCGGAACCCACAATGATGATGAGTCCAATTATGGGTTAATCGTTATTGTGGGGTTCTAGCGGATTTATTTATGGATTTCTTTAGTTGATTTGTTTTGATGCCTTAGTGTTTGGTGATTGTATGATATCCTAGTATTGGTTGTGCATATTCGTCTTATGAGCATCGCGAACTTATAAGCTGTTAATTCCTAATGAAGCGACAGTGAATTTAAGGGTTTAGAACTTGCCATGCTAGCATAGGTTCATGTGTTATTGTTATACATGATTCGTAGGTAATTTTAACCATCTTACTTGCCCTATATAATCATAATAGATAACTTGTGCATTAAACCGTTATGTTGTCAAATTCTATAGACATATAGGGTCTCAATATAATTGGTGTCTATTCAGCTTCTATCTCTTTTGTGGATGTCTGGTAGTATGTTATTCGCGCAACGAAAGTTGGCGTTTATCAGTTTCGTGTTATCTGATTAGTGTCATCACCATTACATGTTAAGGTTAAGAACGAAAAGGCTATTGAATAAAGTACTTAATGAAGTTAGAATCCCATGTTTATGTTATATATTATTCAATTATCTTTAATCTCTTAGTTAATGTTCTCTAGTATAATTCTCAATAGTTAATCGTAGTATAATCAAAACGCAAATTGTTATTAGTATTAGCATTGAATAATAGCGATATCATTGTTGCATAAGTGCATAAATCACAAAGTTAACCTAAACCGGTCTCTGTGGGAACGAACCTGATTTATATCTTATATTACTTGTGATCGCGTATACTTGCGTGAAATATTAGCGTGTGCTTAGCGACTAACACTAACCAACAACTTGTACATGTAAATTAGCCCTGTTTAGGGCCGATTAGCACCAATTAGAGCCTGTTAGCGGCTTTCACACTATAATTAACCTTGACGAAAGTTAAAGGGTGACAAATGCTCACTTTTTTGTCCCGATTAGGACTGTTTAGTGTCAAACACTATTCAATTAGCTTGTGCAAGTGCCTAAAGTGTGTATACTCACACTAAAAGTATAATTCATTGTAAACGTGTAGGTTACTCCACACTTTACGATAAAATAATGATACCAATGAAGGGGCGACACCTGTGAAGGGCCAATACCTATGAAGGGCCGAAAGTATCCTGAGTCGCGAATAGGCCATTATAACTTCCACGAAAACTCAAGTAGTATTCCCAAAAGTTGGGGGCCAAATGATATGGATAAAAAATGCATTCTAAAGACACATTAAATATCGCATTAATTACGCTTGGAAATCTTGTCAAAAGCCTAACATAAACCAGGTTGATCAAGGCCTGTTTATAAACTAATGACAGCCCAAATCGTCAAGGTCCATGAGCCAAAGTCGACAAGGTCCACGAACACAAGCTGTTCACGAACTAGGCCCAATACGGCTGAAAGAAACTGAGATATGACGTCCAATATGGACACTAAACCCTACAAGGAAGGATCTAGAATTCCTTGCCTTACAGGAGTCCTAATGACCATATAAGTTGGAGATGTATCCACCAAGTCACCCAATACAAGTCTAACCCTAGATTCATCTATATATAAAGGGCTCTATCTCTCAACCTAGAACTACGTTTTGGCTTGATTCTCTACAACACAGAGATATGTAGGCATCTTGCAAGGACAGCTAGTCACCACCGCGAGAACAGCCATTAAAACTCGATGCCTACAAACCCAGGCATTAAATACTAATGAACCCTAGTTTTTATTCCACAACACAAATGTATTTATATTTATAATAATATAATTCATTTACAATAAAATAAATTAATATAATTAATTTATAACATCTTATTTTTTTAAAAAAATTAACATATAAATTATATATCAAAATAATTTTAAATTTATAGAAACTAAATAAAAAATTACTTTAAATAATTTACATATTAATTTATTTATTGGGTTGTAAAATTTAAATTAAAATGAAAATAAAAAGAAAAAGTTGGAAGGAAAAGATGGGGTGGAGAATGGGCATGGAGGGATTTGGGGTGAACCTAAAACTAAAAAGAGAAAGGGAATGACAATTTTTCCTAAACAAATATTAACAAAAAGAATGAGTCTATTTTATTTTCTTTCCCTTAATAATTACCCCTAACCAAATGCCTTCTAATTACTTTGTCAATTTTAAAAAACTTGTCTGGTTATATCGATTAAATTTTGATTAAATTTTAAATTTTTAATAGTTTTATAAAACTAAATAACATATTTTAATAAAGATTCTGCAAATATTCATTGAATTAACTAACACTACTGAAAAACAGGTTGAGACATGGGTTTTTAACTGTTGTTTGAGACCTCTCAATACCATTGAGTAATGAGGCGCCGTCTGATATGCGTATCGGACAACAATACCTATCTATTGTCAGTTTGTATTCAAGACAAGAACAAGGTCGTATAAAGCTGTTGTTTGAAGGTGGGATGAAACAACGGTTTAACTTAACAGACTGTTGCTGGACTTGTAATCATTCAAGTGTTTCTACATAAAAATCTATTGTCTGAATATTTAAAACAGAATGGTTTAGTTTTACAGAACCGTTGGGTATGACATATTGTTATAAGTTTTTCCTGCTATAATAGTATTGTATAAAACATCTTGGTACAACGATCAAATAAATCCCAATCTGTGTATATTATGATTAGACAACGCTTTATTCATTTGTAACATTTGTGGCAATAGCTACATATAACGTTTATTTTATTATTTTATTAAATTTAATTGAAATTAGACAATGGTCTGGTAAGCTAAAAATGTTTTTTCAATTTTTCACACAATAGTTTGACAATTTTTATAAATTTGTCAAGTGCCTCTTAGATAATAATTAATTAAAATTTTGTACATGAAATCTCATGTCAACACAATTACATGTGAGGAGTCTGAGATATAAAATTTAATAATCTAGTTGTGGAAGACAACTGGAACTGGCATAGAAGACTTTCTCACTTAAATATCAAAATTATCAATGAACTTGTGAAGAAAGATCTTATAAGAGGATTTCCCAATGCAGTCTTTACTCCTGATGGCCTATGTGAATCATGCCAGAAAGCCAAGCTAAGGAAATTATTATTCAATAGTAAGACTGAATCCTGAACTCTCGAACCATTTCACTTATTACACATTAATATTTTTGGACCAGTTAATATAATATTAATAGCCAAGAAGAGATATGCACTGGTTATTGTGGATGAGTGCACCAGATACATATGGGTATGTTTTCTGCATACTAAGAAGGAAACTCCATCTATTCTTATTGATCATGTAGGAAAAACTATGATATATATGAATAGTTTTTAAAAACTATGAATCAAATAAGGTTTATTCGATAACCTTATTTTATTAATGAATATTATTTTGAATATTCATTCGAGGGCTTATGACCCCGTTTATTTTATTATTGAATATTATTTTGAATATTCATTCGAGGGCTTATGACCCCATTTATTTTATTATTGAATATTATTTTAAATATTCATTCGAGGACTTATGACTCCGCTTAATTTATTAATGAATATTATTATTTGAATATTCATTCGAGGACTTATGACTCCGATTATTTACTAATTATTATTCTTAATTTTATTAAAGAATAATGTGTCGATAATCAAACTTACTTTTGATTATTCAAATAAAGATAGTACTTTTGTATAAGTATATCTTTGGTTATTTAATATTCATTGCAAGTATAAGTTTTAAAACTTCTACTTCAATTATTGTTATAAAGATTATTCTTTATGAGAATATTATTTAAATAATAATATTCGGATATTTTCTAATAAATTGGGACTGATTTATTTCATTAAATCAGCACTACTCCAAACATTCTTAAAAATGTTTGCGAGCCTTCAAAATGATTTTAAAAGTTAGAGCGGACCCCAAAACTCATTTTTTTATAAATTTAAGATCTTCCTTTCAAAGGGGATTTAAATATTCGCTCAAAACCTGAGGGATTTGGCTCTGTGGTGTGTTTTATATTCGCAACCAGGTTGCTATTTTGATAAAAGAGTTTTGATTACTTACCCAATACTCGGGAAGTAAAATTCTTGGAACAAGTTAATCCATTAACAGGCATCGCCTGGGAAATATCGGTGAGTTTTCCTTTCCAACTAGATACGACTTCTTGGTGGAGCCGTATCAACAAGTTTCTACTTGGGGAAAGTGGGGACGAGCTTTACGTTTCAGAGTCATGGATTTCATCTGAACTAGGAGTGGCGTAAGTGGTCGAGTGGCGCCGGCCCAGCCTTATTATATTGGCCCAAATGGCCTGGAAGTTCCGCAAGCCGGTACATTCCTTAGGAGTCCAGTGTTCGGTTGACAAGTAAATCCGACAGGTTCTCCTCTACATGTAGAAAATGGTGGGGTTACACTACTACGACTGATCATCGTAAGTGGTCTTCCTGGCGCGACAAAACTCCCGTAATGAGTTCATCATCCAGTTGGACAATTCTGCAACACTACCCGTAGCATTTCGATCGAAAGGCTACGAATGGGTGGTTGCCGAAGCATTGACAGGGTCAAACAGTTATAATGGTGTTTCCATTGAATGAAGTATCTCGTAACTTCATTTCCTTTAAAAATAATGGTGTTTCTATTAAATGAAGTATCTCGTAACTTCATTTCCTTTAAAAATATTTCAAAGATTTAATCTATTCAAGCCTTAACTTGTGGTCTCATCTATGGGATGACCTTTTGAAACTTATTATACTTTGAACAGTAGTAGTTCAAGTAGATTTCTAAAAAGGGTATAAGTATAGGTAGTAATTGGTAACTTCATCTTCCTTTAAACTTATATCCAGTAAGTAATTACCTTACACTTGATAAAGGATTCGAGTAAGTTATCCATTTAGATATTTGCATTATTGTTTACACTATATATTATCTTGCGAGCTATAATGCTCACTCTTGCTTCATTTCTTCATCACACAACAACAGTTAGGAAAGATGGCCAGACTCAAGCAGACCCAGCGCAAGTGCGTGGGAAGCGTCCCGCGTCTTCCCGTTGATGTTGTAGCTGTTATAGCTGCAGAGGTAGATCTATTGGTAGATCAGGCATTCTACTTTTGGGAACCAAATATTGTATAATTATAACTTGTTGGAGATAATGGCAATTAACTGTAAATTTATCAAGTAATCATTTTGGGTTGTAATAACTTTTAAATTGTGGATTCAAGGACTTGTACTTATTTCAATTTCATATTTGAGACTATAACGGGTTATGGTGTGTGTTAGTGTGGGGTCACAACATGAGGTTATTTATTATTAATTAAGTGAAGTGATATTGTGGAAAGAAAGACCGTGACGACCCGGATCCCTGACCCCGGATCTGGGGGTGTTACAGAAATGGTATCAGAGCTAAGCGTTATAAACCTCAGAGATGATGCGACGATATAATAATAAACTCACAAAGATAATAAGAACTCTTGCCAAGTTCATGGTCGGACTACTTAAAGTAGCGCTGACAGTTAAAACCCTTACGGGAACCCTTATAAGTATCATGATAGTAACTTAGCTCGTTTAATGTGTAGGCACATGAGATAGAGGACCCTGAGATGTTCGAGCATGAGCATGATGAGGCGCTGCTAGATGTCGAGGATCAGGAGGAGCCTAAGATGGAGGAGGATGAGGAGGACCCCTCAGAGGAGCCAGAGATAGAGGTCATTGCTATTTCAGATGAGGAGGACCCGGATGAGGTCCCAGTAGCTGAGGAGCGTGTCGGAGCTATGCTAGTGTACACTGGTACCCCTTTACCCACACTCCCGGTGGTCAGAGCTCCTACCCCTCCACCACTATCCTGGAGCCCATATGATGATAGCTCAGAGACCCATACTCCCGAGCCTAGGCAGACCGAGGAGGCACCCCCAGCGGCTCCGGATTCACCACCTCTCGACCCTGCCCATAGGCAGTCTTTGTTAGCCCACGGCTATGTTCAGGATGTACTGAGGACCCGAGTGGCTGTTGCTGAGGCCCGGCTGGATGAGGCCAGGAGGGAGTTGGATGCGGAGATGGCGGGTAGGCGTACCCGAGCTTATGAGACTAGGGCTACTATTCCTCGATCCTTGAGGAGGGAGCTGACGGGGATAGAGCTCACATCCCGAGCGAGACTCAGATCGCTCCAGGGGGACAGGCATGGTAGGATCTCCAGGCGGCAGGCCGACTATATCTTCCGTCATGCGATGGAAAGGGTATGGGAGCTGACCCGCTCCGGTGTGTGATTCAGGACTGACGATGGGATAGTCTAGTTATCTAGTTAGTCGAGGCCTTAGTAAGAGCCAATTTTCCGGGATAGTTGACTTGTATATAGCATCCCTTTTTCTGACTAGACAGATAGACTCTTGTGTATCCGTTTTGAGGCAGATGGCTGTAGCACTGTTGTACTTTTGACCAGATCAAACTATGTATTTCTCGCATTATGTATATATTTGTTTCCTTTCAGTTAAGTTCCTTAGTGACGAGATCACTGTTTTTATCATTATTATTACTGCACTTCTTATTAGAACTGTCATAAAATAATAGAATTGCGAGATACATTCTCCCCATTATAGAACTGTGCAAGGCACAATGTTGTGTATGATTGTGACTTAACGTTGAATTTCCCAATAAATTTTTTTATTATCAGTATCATGCCGCCAAGAAAGATTGGAACTAGGGCGAACCCGGGGTCTGAGGACCAGGGAAGCCATAACCAGGACTATAGGAACCAGGAACACAGTGAAGAGGAAGATGAGGAATATGTTGAATAGGATGACTCCCTGTATGAAGAGGAGGAGGAAACATATGATGTTGAGGGATTTAAGACAGAGGCTGAAGAAGGAGAAACTGAGGTTGAACAACTAGTACCAAACCCAAGCATGGATCCCCTGGGCCAGTTCATGCAACTACTAAGGCAGAACTTGGAACGACAACCCAACCCACCCCCTCAAGGAAATAACAATGTTGTGGCAAACTCTTTTAGGGCTTTTAAGTCCCTTAAGCCCACTGAGTTCCACGGATCAGCCGACCCAGTTGACGCAAGGGCATGGTTAAAGGAAATGGAGAAATCCTTTGAGATTCTGAGTATCGATGAGGCACAGAAGACTGTATTTGCTACCTACCTTCTGAAAGGAGAGGCTAACTACTGGTGGGAGGCCAAGAAAAACATGGAGACAGATGCTATTATAACCTAGGAGAGATTCAGTCAGTTGTTTCTGGGAAAATATTTCTCGAGGTTTATGGAAAACCAGATGGAGCTCAAGTTCTTGGAGCTAAAGCAGAATAACTTATCGGTAGCAGAGTACGAAGCGAAATTTACTGAGTTATCAAAGTTTGTGCCGGAGTTTGTGAGCACCGAGGAAAAGAAAGCTAAGAGGTTTCAGTAGGGACTGAAACCGTGGATTCAGAATAGGGTGGCAATCCTTGAGCTTACTGATTATGCCACTCTGGTGCAAAAGGCCACAATTGTAGAAGCCGGAAGTGAACAGATGCAAAAGGAAAGAGAGAAGAAGGGAATAAAGAGGAAAAGTATGAGCATGGGTGGAGGTTCCGCAGGAAGGAGCTTCCCAACTAGATTTAATCGAGGAGCAGTGTCCCTACCGGGAAAGAACACTGGGTTTAAGCGGCCAATGAGTGTGAATGTGAGCCAGAGCGGCCAGAAGTCAAGAATGTCCTATTCCAACCAGTCTCGACCCCCATTGACAACCTGTAACACTCGTGGAAGGATGCATTCTGGGGAATGTAAGGGAAAGCCAGTACCCTGCTTTAAGTGTGGGCAAGTGGGCCACTATTCCCACAAATGCCCTTCGTCAGCCCCTGCCGTCATTCCAACCAACACTTGTTATCAGTGTGGACGCCCGGGTCATTGGAAGAAAGAATGCCCAATGAACAAACCAGCAGCTTCAGGAGCCAGCAGGGCTGCCTCCAATAAGCCACCTACTGCGAGGACTTTCAACATGACACTCCAGGATGCTATGAAAGACTCAGATGTGATCGCAGGTACCCTTTCTCTAAATTCAGTCAGTGCAAACGTTTTATTTGATTCGGGAGTAACTAAATCTTTTATATCAAAGGACCTTGCGCGTAAATTAAGACTTAAGGCTGAACCCTTGATAGAACCCTTACAAGTAGAAATAGCCAATCATGAAATTATTCCTGTTTACCAGATTCACCCCGCCTGTGAGTTAGGCATAGGGGAGCAATCTTTTAGTGTTGATCTGATTCCTTTTAAATTAGGGGAGTTTGATGTAATTTTGGAAATGGACTGGCTATCTAGCAATGATGCTCAGATAGACTGTAAGGGGAAGAAAGTTAAGTTAAATATCCCAGGAAAGAAAGAATTCATATTTAGAGGAAAGAGGCAGACGCAGAAATTTTTGACTATGGCCCAGGCCATAAGGATGCTACGAAAAGGAAATGAGGCTTACCTAGCCTATGTGGTGGACACACAGACGGAGGTGCCCAACTTACAAGATATTCCGGTAGTCAATGAATTTGAAGACGTATTCCCACAAGACCTTCCGGGATTACCACCCGATAGAGTGATTGAATTTGCTATTGAGTTGGCCCCAGGGATGGCGCCAGTTTCAAAAGCACCTTACCGGTTAGACCCATTAGAAATGAAGGAATTAGCTACCCAATTGCAGGAACTTTTGGATAAGGGTATGATAAGACCCAGTGTGTCTCCGTGGGGAGCACCAGTGTTATTTGTTAAGAAGAAGGATGGGAGCATGAGGCTGTGCATCGACTATCGAGAGTTGAACAAGCTAACCATAAAGAACAGGCACCCGTTACCTAGAATAGATGATCTGTTCGACCAGCTAAAGGATGTTGTTTATTTTTCCAAGATTGACCCGAGAACTGGATATCACCAACTAAAGATTAAACCCGAAGATATTCCCAAGACAGCGTTCCGTACCAGGTATGGGCACTATGAGTTCTTGGTAATGTCCTTTGGATTAACCAACGCCCCAGCGGCTTTCATGGATTTAATGAACAGAGTATTTAAGAAGTACTTGGACAAGTGTGTGATAGTTTTTATCGATGATAGTTTAATCTACTCAAGGACTGAGGCAGAACATGCAGAGCATTTGAGGATAGCTCTAGGAATACTCAGAGAGGAACAGTTATATGCCAAATTCTCAAAGTGTGAATTCTGGCGGAATGAAGTACAATTTTTAGGACATGTGATCAATAAAGATGGAGTATTGGTCGACCCCTCCAAGATAGAGGCGGTCTCAAATTGGGAAAGGCCAACAACACCCACAGAGGTAAGGAGTTTCATAGGATTGGCCGGCTACTATCGTAGATTTGTACAGGACTTTGTGAAGATCGCAGCCCCTTTGACACGACTTACTCGTAAGACAGAGAAGTTTGAGTGGACGGAGAAATACGAGAACAGTTTTCAGGAATTAAAGAAAAGGTTGGTAACGGCCCCGGTGTTGGCATTGCCAGACGGAAAAGGAGATTTTGTGATATATAGTGACACGTCGGACAAAGGATTAGGGTGTGTGCTTATGCAGCTACGGTAAAGTGATTGCGTATGCGTCGAGACAACTGAAGGAATACGAGATTAAATATCCTACTCATGACCTTGAGCTCGCGGCAATAGTTTTTGCCCTAAAAATTTGGAGGCACTACTTGTATGGAGAGAAGTGTGAGATTTTCACAGACCATAAGAGCCTCAAGTACATATTTACGCAGAAAGAGCTCAATATGCGCCAGAGGAGATGGTTAGAGCTAATCAAGGACTATGATTATGAGATTCTCTATCATCCGCGGAAAGCCAATGTGGTGGCTGATGCCCTTAGTAGAAAGGAAAGACTCAGAATGATAATGACTTCAGAAGAATTGATAAAGGATTTCGAGAGGATGGAAATAGAAGTAAAGGTAACCGGAACCGGAACTGAAAAGCTGTTTGAGATCTCAATGCAGCCAGAGTTATTGGAAAAGATCAGATTATGCCAAGAGAAAATAATAAATGAAGGCAGAGAGTCAATGACTGGAGAAGAGACCCATACTGAGAAAGATGATAAAGGGATAATGAGGTACTCCTACCGGATTTGGGTTCCGAACGTTCAAGAGCTTAAAGATGAGATTTTGGATGAAAGCCATAGTTCAAGGTATTCCATTCACCCGGGAAGTACCAAGATGTATAGGGATTTGAAGGAATATTACTGGTGGCCCAACATGAAGAGGGACGTAGCAGAATGGGTAAGCAAATGTTTGAATTGCCAAAGAGTAAAGGCAGAGCACCAGAGACCCAGTGGACTTTTACGACCCCTGGAGATTCCCGAATGGAAATGGGAACATATAGCCATGGATTTTGTTGTCGGTTTACCAAGGACGAAAGCCAACCATGATGTCATATGGGTGATTATAGACCGACTGACAAAGTCAGCTCATTTCATTCCTATCAATGAGAGATACACAGTCGATAGACTGGTGGACATTAACCTTAAGGAAATAGTGACGTGACATGGAGTCCCAGCATCCATTGTCTCAGACCGAGACCCCAGGTTCAACTCCAGATTTTGGAGGAGCTTTCAAGAATGTGCGGGGACCAAGTTAAATATGAGTACCGCTTACTATCCCCAGACGGATGGGCAGAGTGAAAGGACCATCCAAACACTAGAGGATATGTTGAGAGTCTGTGCAATAGACTTTAAAGGAAGTTGGGATGATCACTTGCCGTTGATCGAATTTTCTTATACTGTAACAATAGCTTTCATGCTAGCATCGGAATGCCGCCTTATGAGGCCCTGTACGGAAGAAGGTGTCGATCTCCCTTATACTGGGATGAAGTAGGAGAGCGGAAGATGCTCGGACCCGAAGTGGTCCAAAGGACCAAAGACATAGTGGATCTCATCAGAGGACGGCTGGTAGCAGCCCAAGACAGACAGAAGAAATTTGCAGACCTAGCCCGAAAGGACAAGGAGTATGGAGTAGGGGACTTAGTACTACTAAAAGTATCCCCTTGGAAGGGGTTAATGAGATTCGGAAAGAAAGGAAAACTAAGCCCAAGATACATTGGACCTTTTGAGATACTAAGACAGATTGGGAAGTTGGATTACGAGCTAGCCTTACCCCCGAACCTACAACAAGTTCATAATGTGTTCCATGTGTCAATGCTAAGGAAGTATCATCAGGATGCCAGACACATAGTGGAGTACGAGCATGTGGATGTGCAACCAGATCTGACTTACGTGGAGAAACCAGTAAAGATTATGGATAAGAAGGAGCAGGTGCTTCGGAACAAAGTGATCAAGCTAGTCAGAGTGCTATGGCAGAATCATAATGTGGAAGAATCAACTTGGGAACTAGAGAGCACAATGTTAGAAAACTACCCCCATTTGTTTTCTATTTGATTCCGGGACGGAATCCTTTTAAGGAGGGGAGACTATAATAACCCCAAAATTTTGAACTTTTTGTAACCCTTATGAATAGTGTTTTTGCTGATATTGCTAAATAAGAAAACTTTTCATGCCACACTATGTAGGGGTTCTTTTATTGTTATTCTGAGATCTTATTAGCACTCTATATGATATATAAGTGTATGTAAAGATCGTCAGAATCCAAATTCGAACACTTTGATTTTTCCCGAAAATCCACCAGATATCGAAAGAATTGAGTATAAGGTAACAGGATAAAAAGGATTTAAATTCAAGGATTTTAAGAGAGGATCATAAAAGGAATATAATGTATTGAGAAAGGTTAAGGGAACCCAAGTAATAAGATCCCGGGTATGATCCCTCAAACGATAAACGAAAATGAAAGTTAAGCGAACCGTATAACAGATCAGCGGTCATTAGCCAAGTAATTAGAAGCTAATCAAAGAGATTAGTGGGGATGATGTCATCAAACCAATAAGAAGAGCACAAAGGTGGGAGGGTGACATCACATGGTGACATAAGCATGACCAAGCAAAGTGTGTTGTTGGTTGAATTAGAACCACACAAAAGTTACCATGGTAAAAGGTAATAAAACAAAACAAAACAAATCCAAAACAACCAACCAAGCCAAAACATTTCATTTTCACTAAAAACAAAAAGCTATCACACCATTCTTCATCAAAGCTCTCGGCTTTTTCTTCTTCTTCAAAGCAAGAAATTCAAAATCTTAGTTCCAAGCTTTGTTAATTAGCAAGGTAATTATCTAAGACTCCTTATGCATAGATATAGCTATCCTATAAGTTTGAGCTCCTAAATCATTCACAATCTCTTCCTAAAAATCATGGAAGAAGATGGTGAATAGTGTTTTTCAAGAACTAAAATTCTTGTTCTTAAGTTTTTGTTTAGATTAAGCTTGGATAAGGACTTTTAAGGGTGACTCCAAGCTAATTACTTGATTCTCCACTCTCCAAGGAAGGTATAACCCCTCCAAACCCTAACTTTATTTGAGTATTAGGTTTAGTTTTATTGTTATAGTTCATGAGAGGCTTGTTTGTTGTGAATGTAGAGGATAGTTGGTGTTGTAATGTTTTGGAGTTATAATTCTTGGAGTATTGATTAATGAACTTAAGTATAGTTAAATTCATGTTTGAGAATAGTATAAATTGTTAATGTTGAGTTGTTGGGGCTTTTATGGTGAACTATGGATGGAGTTTTTATTGGGTTGTGATTGTGGGTTGATTGTGGGTTGATTTGGAGTGGTATAAATTTGGGTAATCGCGTAAACATAGCCGTCGTAATGTCCGATTTACTTTAGACTGTTTTTGTTCTTAACATTAGGACCCGTGAACTCACTGCTAGGTTTTGACCATTTCCATGATTAGATAGTTCTTGTTACGAGCTTCGTTTTGATATGTAGTTCGTTTGATTCCGATGTACGGTTTAGGAGAAACGACCGTTTTAAGTAACGGCGTTTCGAGAACGAACCATTACCCCTCGCCTTACTTTGAAACATAGGTTAAAGACCAAAAATGACTAATTGGAGTATAAAAAATTTATGTAAAGTGTATTAGGCAGTTGGTAAGACACTCGCGAAAGAATCGCCTTAAAACTCTTAATGGTTAATTTATTAAAAATGGTGGAGCCAAGGGTACTCGAGCGACTTAGGAGAATCAGTAAGCGCAAAGCGAGCGTTAGAGTCTAAATTGGTTAAAGTATAGATTTTTAAGTGACTTTAGTTTAATTCCAACTTATATGTTGTTTATAGGTTACCAGACTCGTCCCAAGCCATTTGTAACCCCCAGTCGCTTAGGCAAGTTTTCTATCCGTTATACTGTTGTTGTGATGTATACATTTGTACATGCATTATCTTGTGATAGATGCATAATGGTTATTTAGCAAATTCTTGCGATATAATGTAGCATGTGATATGGTATATATGCATGCCTGTTTCGTAATCTTGATACATATATCTGTTGATTCAGTTGACAATACCTATGCTAGAGATAAGCGGTAATTTGCATATACCCTTAGTATAGAGAACCCAAAGGTGAACATTTTTCTAAAACCGGGAGTCGATGCTTCCGAGTATAATATTTATATATTTATATATATATGAATAGTTTTTAAAAACTATGAATCAAATAAGGTTTATTCGATAACCTTATTTTATTAATGAATATTATTTTGAATATTCATTCGAGGGCTTATGACCCCGTTTATTTTATTATTGAATATTATTTTGAATATTCATTCGAGGGCTTATGACCCCGTTTATTTTATTATTGAATATTTTAAATATTCATTCGAGGACTTATGACTCCACTTAATTTATTAATGAATATTATTATTTGAATATTCATTCGAGGACTTATGACTCCGATTATTTACTAATTATTATTCTTAATTTTATTAAAGAATAATGTGTCGATAATCAAACTTACTTTTGATTATTCAAATAAAGATAGTACTTTTGTATAAGTATATCTTTGGTTATTTAATATTCATTGCAAGTATAAGTTTTAAAACTTCTACTTCAATTATTGTTATAAAGATTATTCTTTATGAGAATATTATTTAAATAATAATATTCGGATATTTTCTAATAAATTGGGACTGATTTATTTCATTAAATCAGCACTACTCCAAACATTCTTAAAAATGTTTGCGAGCCTTCAAAATGATTTTAAAAGTTAGAGCGGACCCCAAAACTCATTTTTTTATATATTTAAGATCTTTCTTTCAAAGGGGATTTAAATATTCGCTCAAAACCTGAGGGATCCGGCTCTGTGGTGTGTTTTATATTCGCAACCAGGTTGCTATTTTGATAAAAGAGTTTTGATTACTTACCCAGTACTCGGGAAGTAAAATTCTTGGAACAAGTTAATCCATTAACAGGCATCGCCTGGGAAATATCGGTGAGTTTTCCTTTCAAAATAGATACGACTTCTTGGTGGAGCCGTATGAACAAGTTTCTACTTGGGGAAAGTGGGGACGAGCTTTACGTTTCAGAGTCATGGATTTCATCTGAACTAGGAGTGGCGTAAGTGGTCGAGTGGCGCCGGCCCAGCCTTATTATATTGGCCCAAATGGCCTGGAAGTTCCGCAAGCCGGTACATTCCTTAGGAGTCCAGTGTTCGGTTGACAAGTAAATCCGACAGGTTCTCCTCTACATGTAGAAAATGGTGGGGTTGCACTACTACGACTGATCATCGTAAGTGGTCTTCCTGGCGCGACAAAACTCCCGTAATAAGTTCATCATCCAGTTGGACAATTCTGCAACACTACCCGTAGCATTTCGATCGAAAGGCTACGAATGGGTGGTTGCTGAAGCATTGACAGGGTCAAGTAGTTATAATGGTGTTTCCATTGAATGAAGTATCTCGTAACTTCATTTCCTTGAAAAATAATGGTGTTTCCATTGAATGAAGTATCTCGTAACTTCATTTCCTTTAAAAATATTTCAAAGATTGAATCTATTCAAGTCTTAACTTGTGGTCTCATCTATGGGATGACCTTTTGAAACTTATTATACTTTGAACAGTAGTAGTTCAAGTAGATTTCTAAAAAGGGTATAAGTATAGTGAAGTAATTGGTAACTTCATCTTCCTTTAAACTTATATCCAGTAAGTAATTACCTTACACTTGATAAAGGATTCTAGTAAGTTATCCATTTAGATATTTGCATTATTGTTTACACTATATATTATCTTGTGAGCTGTAATGCTCACTCTTGCTTCATTTCTTCATCACACAACAACAGTTAGGAAAGATGGCCAGACTCAAGCAGACCCAGCGCAAGCGCGTGGGAAGCGTCCCGCGTCTTCCCGTTGATGTTGTAGCTGCTATAGCTGCAGAGGTAGATCTATTGGTAGATCAGGCATTCTACTTTTGGGAACCAAATATTGTATAATTATAACTTGTGGCAGATAATGGCAATTAACTGTAAATTTATCAAGTAATCATTTTGGGTTGTAATAACTTTTAAATTGTGGATTCATGGACTTGTACTTATTTCAATTTCATCTCTGAGACTATAACGGGTTGTGGTGTGTGCTAGTGTTGGGTCACAGCATGAGGTTATTTATTATTAATTAAGTGAAGTGATATTGTGGAAAGAAAGACCGTGATGACCCGGATCCCTGACCCCGGATCTGGGGGTGTTACATTGATTATGTAGTTGTACAGTATATAAGCACAGATTAGGTTAACACTATATGTGTCGATTATTATTCTATCATTATGTGTAACCTAAAAGCTCTCAAGAATATTTGTTCATTCTTTGAGAGAATATTGTAATAAGTTTTAATTCATCAATACAAAAACTATTACCGCATCTTGAGTTTTAATTTGAATTGATTGTTAATAGTGTATTCACCCTCTCAACAGTATACTTAAAGGCCTAACACAACCTTCCACTTCCCTTAGGGCTGTGAATTATGCCTCCTAAGTGGCTGTGTTATCAATACATCAATCTTGTATGCTTCGATAATAACATCATTGAGGTCATTATGATGGTTAGAGCAAAATTTCAGTTGTGGAGTAGTTTAGCTCAGCTTCAAGCAACACCTTGCTCACATAGTAATTTGACTTTTAAATTTTAGCTTCTTCCATCACCAAAATAGCCTTTTAGGCCGTCTCTGAGACCATCAAATACAGGTAAAGTACCACGGGACTGGCTTGACCAATAATGGTATTTTATTAATGCCTCTTGGATCTCACAATCCATGTAAGATCTTTCACCTTCTTGCGTGTCTTGAAGAAAGGGAAACATATTTACCCCACTTGGAGATGAACCTTCCAAGGGAAATAACCATCATTCTTAACTTTTATATGTCCTTTATGGAACATGGAAATTCCGTATTGTAGATTGCTTTGATTTTTCGGGGTTGGCTTTAATACCTCACTTTGATATCATTAGACCAAAAAATATCCCAGATGCAACTCTGAAAGCATAATTTACTGGATTTATATTATAGTGAATTAACCTTTCAAATACCTCTAGGAGGTGTTCACGTGATCCGCCTTTTCGAAGCAGTTGACTAGCATATTATCAACATATACTTTCATAGCCATCCTATTAAGATGTTAAAATATTTATTCATTAGGCTTTGGTATATATTACATGCATTCTCAAGACCAAAATCCAACAAGTTAACAGAATACTCTGAATTCGCTGATGAATGACATCTTAGAGATGTCGTCACTAACTTCTTAATATGGTTATAACTCTTGAATCCATCTATAAAGTTCATTTCATGACCAACCATTATTTTTATCAAAGTGTCAAATCCAAGTGAATGGAGACAATTTTTGTTACATGCATCATTCAAATTCATGATATTAATCCAGATCTTCCATTTTTCATCATCCTTCTTCACCATTATGAAGTTGATTAACCATAATGGAACCTGAATATCATCGATGAACCCGGCTTCCAATAGCTTATCAACCTCATATTTCATGGCCTCTTGTCTCTCAAGGGCGAAGTTTTTACTATTATGTTTCTCCGATTTCCTATTGGGATCAAAATTAAATTTATGGGTAATCAATTGAAGGTCAATCTTAGGCATATCTTTCGTTGTACAGGAAAATACATATTTGTTCTATTATATGAAAGCAACTAATTTGCCCTTCAAGGGTACTGGTAGTGACGTTCTAGTGTAAGTTACTTTATCTAGGTCTCCAAAATTTAAAGGGATGAGAGCTAAATCTTATGTTGGCTTCCCGTGTTGCTCATTATTTTCTAGAAAGTATATGTTGATAATTGATAAGTGGCATTTTATACCACTTAGAACGTCTTAAAATGGCTTAAATTGGTGTCTTGAAATCAAGTATTTTGTGTATTTGATGCGTTTTTCTAGTGTTTATGCATTTCAGGGTATTAGTTGCATTTCGGGGGAGGAATCATCAAGAATAAGCCTTGGCATGTGTTCACCATTGCGAGAGGAAAGGAATGGGCAGATTACGGCGAAGAAACGGAGCAAACCTGGATTTTTTCCAGTAGAGGCCTGCGCGCCCGCGCAGCAATGCTGAGCGGCCGCGCAGCAACCTGCGCGCCCGCGCAGCTATGCTGAGCGGCCGCGCAGGGTCGGGGAAAAAGATAAATTATTTTAGACTTCTACTTCTGTTTGGCTTCCAACTTCTATGTAATCTGAGTTTTACGGGACTATTATATAGGTAGATTTGAGACATTTTCACAGAGAGTATTAAGGAGATTATGTTTTAGATTGTGTTTTACGCAAGAAGCGAAGGAGATAAGGAAGAAGACCGATTTAGCACACCGTAACGAAGAGGAAGCATATATTCTTGTGATTCTTGTTTCGTTGTAATGTTGGATGCTAGTTTTCTTGCTTTGACTTATTTACTCTTGTGACGTACTTTGTTTTAATATAATTAGTTAGTTATTATTTTCTTGTGTTTGTTTGTCATGATTTCATATGAACCCATGATGGCGATAAGTTCTATTATGGGCTAATCGTGATCATGGGGTTGCAACGGATTTATTATGGAATTCTTTAGTTAATTGTTTAATACTTTAGTGTGTGATGATTGCATGATATCTAGTATTGGTTGTACGTATTCGTCTTATGTGCGTCGCGAACATATAAGATAGGGTGTTAATCTCTTGTGAAGCGACGGTGGATCTTGAGATTTAGAACTTGCCATGCTAGCATAGGTTCATGTACGTTGAGCATGATTAGTGGGTAACTCTAACAGTTTTATTTTCCCTATGTAATCAAAAGGGAATAACTTGAGCTTAAATCGTTGTGTTGTCAATTTCTGTAGACATATAGGAACTCAACATAATTGATGACTATTCAACTTCTATCTTAATTGTGGATGCTTGGTAGAATGGTATTAGTACAATGAAAGTTGGCTTTTATCAGTTTCGTGTTATTCGATTAATATCATCACTGTCACATGCTAAAGGTAATAACAATGGCTATAGAAGGAAGTAATAATGAAGTTGTGATCTCATGAGTGTTTTATTATTGATAAATTGAAGTGTTAGTTAAGTGGTTAATTAAGTAGTTAATTATAGTTAATATTTAATCAACAATTTTAAGTGTTATTATCTTAACATTGAGAAGTAATCATACATTGGTGAGTGAGTTTAATTAGACAATAATTTAGTCTGAGTCTCTGAGGGAACGAACTAGAAAGTATTCTATATTACTTGCGAACGCGTATACTTGCGTGAATATTAGTGCATGTTTTCGCCCTAACAAGTTTTTGACGCCGCTGCCGGGGACTCGGCGTATTTGTTTAGTTTATGTACTTACCATCATTGGTCATTAGGACTCAGTGATTAGGACGTAGTAGTTACTTACTCTTTTCGGTTGTGTTTCAGGTACTTTAGCAAGCGTTTATGCAAACTCGTTCTCGTGCTCGCAAGAGGACTTTAGATACAGCTGAGGAGACAGACGAAGTTCTTGATATTCCGGAGAAGTTAGATTTTGAGGATTCGGATTCAGGAACTGAGCAGAAAGAACCAGTAAACATGGGAGATCGTATTGTTCAAGCTGATCCAGCTCTTATGGATTTTTCTCGGCCTAAAATTGATGACATTCAGTCAAGCATCCTTCATCCGGCTATTCAAGCTAACACCTTTGAAATCAAGCCGGGCACTATTCAGATGGTGCAGAATTCTGTTTCTTTTGGAGGAGCGGCAACTGAAGACCCCAACATGCACATAAGGAATTTTGTCGAGATCTGCAACACTTTTAAGTATAATGGCGTGACTAATGAGGCTATCAAGTTGAGGCTTTTCCCATTTTCACTGAGGGATAAGGCTAAAGACTGGTTACATTCTGAACCAGCTGGGTCCATCACTACATGGCAAGATCTTGCGCAAAAGTTTCTGGTGAAGTTTTATCCAATGGCAAAGACTGCTGCTATGAGGAGTGCTCTTACTCAGTTTGCGCAGCAACCTACAGAATCTATGTGCGAGGCTTGGGAACGCTACAAGGAAATGTTGAGAAAATGTCCACATCATGGAATGCCGGATTGGATGGTGATCACTGGTTTCTATAATGGTTTGGGGGCCCAATCTCGGCCCATGCTCGATGCAGCAGCTGGAGGAGCCTTATGGGCTAAAAGCTATACTGAGGCGTATAATCTTATAGAGACGATGGCTGCAAATGAGCATCAAAACCCAACTCAGAGGATGACGTCAGGCAAGGTAGTAGGTATTCTGGAAGTTGATGTAGCCACCGCTATTGCAGCCCAGCTCCAAGCGCTATCAATGAAGGTTGATTCTTTGGCTACGTATGGAGTTAATCAAATAGCTATGGTTTGTGAGCTTTGTGCAGGTTCTCATGCTACGGATCAGTGTTCTCTTGTCAGCGAATCTGTTCAGTATGTGAATAATTATCAGCGACAACAGCAGCCTGTGCCAGCGACCTATCATCCTAATAACAGAAATCATCCAAATTTCAGCTGGGGGAATAATCAGAATGCTATTCAGCCACCATATCAGCAAGGAGTGAGTAAACAGTTTAACCCACCTGGATTCCAGCAACCACAGCAGTATGCTACAAGGCAATCATATCCTCAACAGGGAAGTACAGCTGCACCCACTAGTGCTGATTTTGAGGAACTTAAGCTGTTGTGCAAGAGTCAGGCGGTTTCTATCAAGACCTTGGAAAATCAAATCGGTCAATTAGCCAATGCAGTGCTCAATCGTCAACCTGGCACTTTTCCCAGTGACACGGAAGTACCAGGCAGGAAGGAAGCTAAAGAGCAAGTCAAGGCTATTACCTTAAGGTCTGGAAAAGTGGCTGATGCTGAAAAGGCAAAGGAAGTCGAAGCTGAAGTTAGAGATGAAGAATCTAAGCAAAAGGAGAAAGAGGCGGAACCAAGGAAGACTACTGTTGAACACACTCTGCCTGAGGCTAATACAGGGGAGAAACAGCTCTATCCTCCACCACCTTTTCCTAAGAGATTGCAGCAACAAAAGCTGGATAGACAGTTCGGGAAGTTTCTGGAGGTGTTTAAGAAACTTCACATCAATATACCTTTCGCTGAGGCTCTGGAACAAATGCCTAGTTATGCGAAGTTTATGAAGACTATTCTTGCAAGGAAGGTGAAACTGGATGACCTTGAAACCGTTGCTCTCACGGAAGAATGCAGCGCTGTTCTGCAGCAAAAGTTACCACCAAAACTGAAAGATCCAGGAAGCTTCACCATTCCTTGCACCATTGGCAATCTAACTTTTGACAAGTGCCTTTGTGATTTAGGAGCAAGCATTAATCTGATGCCGTTGTCGATCTTTAAAAAGCTGGATCTGCCTGATCCAAAACCCACATACATGTCGCTACAATTGGCTGACCGTTCCATTACTTACCCAAGGGGCATAGTTGAGGATGTGCTCGTCAAGGTGGATAAGCTCTTCTTTCCAGCAGATTTTGTTATTCTGGATTTTGAGGAAGATAAGAAGATTCCCATAATCTTGGGAAGGCCTTTCTTGGCTACTGGCCGTACCTTGATAGATGTGCAAAAAGGTGAACTTACTATGCGGGTCCAAGATCAGGATGTGACCTTCAATGTGTTCAAGACAATGAAATTCCCTACAGAAGATGAGGAGTGCTTAAAAGTGGATGTGATTGATACTGCGGTTACTTCGGAACTCGATCACATGCTAATGTCTGATGCATTGGAAAAGGCCTTAGTGGGGGATTTTGACAGCGATGATGAAGATAGCAACGAGCAATTACAATATCTGAACACTTCTCCATGGAAGCGAAAGCTGGACATACCATTTGAATCTCTTGGTACTTCTGACCTTAAGAATGCTGAAGGGAAGCTCAAACCATCAATAGAGGAAGCACCTACCTTGGAGCTCAAACCATTACCTGAACACTTGAGGTATGCTTTTTTAGGTAATTCATCTACGTTACCTGTTATTATTTCATCTGACCTTTCAGGTAGTGAGGAAGACAAGCTCTTAAGGATTTTGAGAGAATTCAAATCAACTATTGGATAGACCATAGCAGACATCAAGGGGATAAGTCCTTCATATTGTATGCATAAAATTCTGCTAGAGGAAGGTAGTAAGCCAACTGTGGAACAGCAGCGAAGACTGAATCCCATCATGAAGGAGGTGGTGAAGAAAGAAATTTTGAAATGGCTAGATGCAGGCATCATTTATCCTATTTCTGACAGCTCGTGGGTGAGCCCCGTACAATGTGTACCTAAGAAGGGAGGTATCACTGTGGTCGCAAATGAAAAGAATGAGCTCATCCCTACCCGAACAGTTACAGGATGGAGAGTATGCATGGATTATAGAAAATTGAACAAAGCCACAAGGAAGGATCATTTCCCCCTTCCATTTATTGATCAAATGCTTGACAGATTGGCGGGTCATGAGTATTTTTGTCTTCTGGATGGTTATTCCGGGTATAATCAGATTTGTATTGCACCAGAGGATCAGGAAAAGACTACCTTCACTTGTCCATTTGGCACATTTGCTTTTCGCAGAGTTTCGTTTGGGTTCTGTGGCGCCCCGGCCACTTTTTAGAGAT
The DNA here is from genome assembly GCF_009905375.1 of Apium graveolens. Taxonomy (NCBI): domain Eukaryota; kingdom Viridiplantae; phylum Streptophyta; class Magnoliopsida; order Apiales; family Apiaceae; genus Apium; species Apium graveolens. Next base: position 52,327,995 of record NC_133654.1, read on the forward strand.
GTATGATGGCTATATTCTCTGACATGATTGGAAATAACGTCGAAGTGTTCATGGATGACTTCTCCGTCTTTGGACATTCATATGATGAATGTTTGAATAATCTGTGCGCCGTACTCAAAAGATGCGTGGAAACTAATTTGGTGCTTAATTGGGAGAAATGTCATTTTATGGTGCGTGAAGGCATTATTCTTGGGCATAAGGTCTCTAGCAAGGGTCTGGAGGTGGACAAGGCCAAGGTGGAAGTCATTGAAAATCTTCCCCCACCTAATTCTGTGAAAGGAATCCGTAGTTTTCTTGGTCATGCGGGTTTTTATCGGCGATTCATCAAGGACTTTTCAAAGATATCTAAGCCGTTGTGCAATTTGCTTGAGAAAGATGTGCCGTTCAAATTTGATGATGAATGTTTGGCAGCATTCGAGACTCTCAAGAAGAGTTTGATCACTGCACCAGTCATTACAGCACCAGATTGGACAGAACCGTTTGAGATGATGTGTGATGCGAGTGATTATGCGGTAGGTGCAGTTCTGGGACAACGCAAGAAAAAGCTCTTCCATGTGGTCTACTATGCGAGTAAGACTTTAAATGGTGCCCAATTGAACTACACCACTACTGAGAAGGAGCTTTTGGCTATAGTCTTTGGTTTTAAGAAATTTCGATCGTATCTACTTGGTACGAAAGTAACAGTATTCACTGATCATGCAGCTATTCACTATCTGGTTTCTAAGAAGGATTCGAAGCCGAGACTCATTCGTTGGGTGCTTTTACTTCAGGAATTTGAGTTAGAGATCAAAGATAGAAAAGGTACTGAGAATCAAGTAGCTGACCATCTCTCTAGGTTGGAGAATCCCGATTCTACTTCACAAGATAGGACGTTAATCAATGAATCTTTTCCAGATGAGCAGTTGTTTGCAATTCAGGAGGAAGAACCATGGTTTGCAGATATTGTAAACTATCTCGTCAGCAACATAATGCCTCCTAATTTGACATCCGCTCAAAAGAAGAAGTTTCTGCATGAGGTGAAGTGGTATATGTGGGATGAACCATATTTGTTTAGACAGGGAGCTGACCAGATCATCAGGAGATGTATCCCGTTCTGTGAGACGGAGGGGATATTACGAGACTGCCATTCCACGGTTTATGGTGGACACTATGGAGGTGAGAAGACGGCAGCTCGTATTCTGCAAGCAGGTTTTTTCTGGCCTACTTTGTTCAAGGATGCTCATCAGTTTGTTTTAAGGTGTGATCGTTGCCAAAGAGTGGGAAATTTGTCAAGGAAGGATGAGATGCCATTAAATGTGATGCTTGAAGTCGAGGTCTTTGATGTGTGGGGAATCGATTTCATGGGGCCTTTTATCGCGTCTTGCAATAATCAGTACATCTTGCTGGCAGTCGATTATGTCTCAAAATGGGTCGAAGTTAAAGGTTTACCGACAAATGATGCAAAGGCAGTGCTAAATTTTCTTCATAAGCAAATTTTCACAAGGTTTGGAACACCTCGGGTAATCATAAGTGATGAAGGATCGCATTTTTGCAACCGTAAGTTCACTTCTATGATACAGCGTTATAATGTGAATCATCGAGTAGCTACTGCCTATCATCCGCAAACAAATGGTCAAGCGGAAGTGTCTAACAGAGAGATAAAGCGTATTCTAGAGAAGGTTGTTTGTCCGTCAAGGAAGGATTGGTCTTTAAAGCTCGATGAAGCTGTTTGGGCTTACAGAACAGCATACAAAACTCCACTTGGGATGTCACCGTTTCAGTTGGTGTACGGTAAGGGATGTCATCTACCTGCGGAGCTTGAGCATAAGGCCTACTGGGCATTGAAGAAATTGAACCTGGATTTAGATACAGCTGATAAGAAAAGAATGCTTCAGCTTAATGAACTTGATGAATTTCGACTTCAAGCGTATGAGAATAACAAAATGTATAAGGAAAAGGTGAAGAGGTGGCACGATAGGAAGCTACATCCTAAGTTATTTGTGCCAGGGCAACAAGTTCTTTTATTCAACTCTCGGCTCCGACTTTTTCCTGGGAAGTTGAAATCAAGGTGGTCTGGACCTTTTATTGTCAAAACTGTGTTTCCACATGGAGCAGTGGAAATTTTTGAGAATGATTCGGACCAAGCATTCAAGGTTAACGGTCAGCGGTTGAAGCACTACTATGGGGACATGGCAAACCGAGAAGTGGTTAGTGCCATTTTGTTGACTACTTGAGAAAGGTACAGAACGTCAAGCTAATGACGAAAAAGAAGCGCTGCGTGGGAGGCAACCCATGAATTGTCGTTACAGGAACCCTTAGAAGTTAATAACCTATCCAAAAACACAAAAAAATCAGAAAACGAGGGCTGAAAATTTTTTTTTCCAGAGACCTTCTGCGCGCCCGCGCAGCTATGCTGAGCGGCCGCGCAGCTTGCTGCGCGCCCGTGCAGATATGCTGAGCGGCCGCGCAGGGGTCGAGTTCCAGAAAATTTTTTACAGTTCAGAAAAAAAAAAAAAACAAAAACAAAAACACAAAAACAGTTTTAGCCCATAAACCCACGAATTGTTCCCACTACCCCATCATTTTATCCCTTAATTCCCAAACCCTAATCTAATCCACACCCTATATATACATACACCTATCCTACATATCTCCCACAAAACTTTCTACACTTAAACCCTCTCACAAACATCAAAAATCAGTTCTTACACACTTTTATTCACGAATCAATGGCACCCAAGAGAGCACGCACTATTGACAGCAGCAGCACAGTTCCTACTGCTGATTCATCGAGGGGTACTGCTGCAAGGCCTCGGTTAACTGACAGAGCTGCGGAGGAGTACACTAGGCTGTTGAGGAAGCCGATTCTGAACGAGAGGGGGTTTTTACCATCAGGGAGGGATGGTGAGTTGTTGCCCATGATTGCAGAGAAGGGGTGGATAGCTTTTTGTGAGTCACCCGAAGCAGTACCGATGAGCGTTGTTCACGAGTTCTACGCGAACGCGAAGGCTGAAAAGAATGGGTTTTCTGTAGTCCGTGGGCTGACGGTTGATTATCATCCTGCGGCGATTCACCGTGTGATTGGACAGCGAGAGAGGAAGCCCGAGGAGGAGAACTGGAATGAAAAGACTGCTGAGGATTTTGACTTGGATTTGATTTGTGCGACTCTCTGTCGACCGGGCACAGTTTGGAACCGCAGTCCAGCCAATAATGAGTATCGTCACTTTCCGGCGATCGCCATGAACAGGTATGCCCGTGCATGGAATGCATTTATATGTGCTAATATTTTGCCTTCTTCACATGCACATGAGGTCACAGTTGAGAGAGCACAGTTGTTGTGGGGAATTCTGCATGATGAGTACTATGTGGACCTTGGTGAGTTTATCTACCAAGGAATTCTGAAGTTTTTGAGGGGAGCAAAGCATATGAACATCCCTTATGCATCCACGGTTACGAAGCTATATCGAGCAGTGGGAGTGAACTGGCCGGCTCATGAGTAGTTGCAGTTGCCAGCAGCTCCGATAGATTTTGGCACTCTGAATGGGATGCAGGAGTGGACCGGTGGTGAGCCTGAGGAGCATGGGCTGGGTTATCGTCTTCCAGGTGGGCGTCCAGCATGAGGTGCTACTATGGCTAGGCCAGGGCGTGGTGAGGCTGGTTCTTCGAGAGCTCAGGAGGGTGCTGGGATGGGTGATGCCCAGTATAGGAGGCTTTCACGGCGGATGGATGCCATGTATGAGACGCAGAGCAGGTTTGCTCAGGAGCTCACCCTTGCGTTAGGGACTGCTTTTCGAGGCCTTGGAGCTGATATCCAGTGGCCAGTTTTTGGTGAGGACTCTGCATACCCACCGCCTGATACTCCACCCACTGAGGGTGATGATGATGATGACTCCGAGTAGGTATACCCTGTGTTCCTTTCTACTACTTTCACTGAGGACAGTGAAGATTTTTAGTTTGGGGGTGGTAGTTAAGGAATATTATGTGTGTGTCATTTAGTTGCATATTCATGATAGTTCAGTTCATATAGTTGCATAATTTATGCCATTTAGTTTTTTTTTATGAATGTCATGTAGCTCATGCATTTACCATGATCCCTTTTGCAATAAGTTATCGACTGAATTGTGATATTGATGCGAGTGTAGTGATAGCATTAAAGTGATATTAAGTTGTGTAGGTTGATATGCATGCTAGAAACAATTGTAAGTCCACTAAGTCTTAAAGAATGCGTAAGGGCTAGATTGTTGTTATGATTTGGTTGTTTTCAAGGTCAATCTACTTATTATGCTTAGAATTCGATTATAAGTTCTTAGTGATAAAGACATGAAAAAAGAAAAAAATTTGGAGAAAAAAATATGGAAGTTGTTGCTAGTTGTGGCTAGGCGTCAAATGGCTAGTAACCGGCTCGCATATGTTATGAGTAGTCTAGGGTTGAGCAAGATGGAGCGAAACGCACTTGCTCAGAAGTTACTAAAAAAAAAATTTGCATAATTGATCAAGAGTGGGCTCTTTGGTATTCGAGTTATTAAGTTCTTAGGGGACTTTGTGCCTAGTGACCTAAGGCTTTTAGAGTCTGGGATCCGCTAACCTAACGCTCGTTACATGGATACCATTGTATAAGTCTTTTGTGGACCTCACTCATTGCACGGTCAAATAAGCATTTGAGTTGTAAATAAAAAGCACGATTCCGTAGTAAGCTCCAGAGTTCTTGTAGTGTTGTATATCACTTTGTGCCTAGAATTTATATTCTTTGTATAATCGTAGGATTGCCTTGAGGATAGTCTAGTCATAGTAATTGGTCTAGTTCCGAAGCATATCTGTTAAGCATTTGCACACACCACGTTTCTGGCTGTATGTCCGTTTGCATGAGTTTATTGATCTTTAGTTGTCTAACTGCATTCGTTGAGATGTGACAATTTGGTTGGTTAATTGTAGTAAGGGGGATCGTTGCATTTTCATATAGATTGCATTCATGCATATTTTTATTTGTTTTTGAGTCTGTGACGCTTGAGGACAAGCATCGATTTAAGTTTCGGGGTGTGATAAGTGGCATTTTATACCACTTAGAACGTCTTAAAATGGCTTAAATTGGTGTCTTGAAATCAAGTATTTTGTGTATTTGATGCGTTTTTCTAGTGTTTATGCATTTCAGGGTATTAGTTGCATTTCGGGGGAGGAATCATCAAGAATAAGCCTTGGCATGTGTTCACCATTGCGAGAGGAAAGGAATGGGCAGATTACGGCGAAGAAACGGAGCAAACCTGGATTTTTTCCAGTAGAGGCCTGCGCGCCCGCGCAGCAATGCTGAGCGGCCGCGCAGCAACCTGCGCGCCCGCGCAGCTATGCTGAGCGGCCGCGCAGGGTCGGGGAAAAAGATAAATTATTTTAGACTTCTACTTCTGTTTGGCTTCCAACTTCTATGTAATCTGAGTTTTATGGGACTATTATATAGGTAGATTTGAGACGTTTTCACAGAGAGTATTAAGGAGATTATGTTTTAGATTGTGTTTTACGCAAGAAGCGAAGGAGATAAGGAAGAAGACCGATTTAGCACACCGCAATGAAGAGGAAGCATATATTCTTGTGATTCTTGTTTCGTTGTAACATTGGATGCTAGTTTTCTTGCTTTGACTTATTTACTCTTGTGATGTACTCTGTTTTAATATAATTAGTTAGTTATTATTTTCTTGTGTTTGTTTGTCATGATTTCATATGAACCCATGATGGCGATAAGTTCTATTATGGGCTAATCGTGATCATGGGGTTGCAACGGATTTATTATGGAATTCTTTAGTTAATTGTTTAATACTTTAGTGTGTGATGATTGCATGATATCTAGTATTGGTTGTGCGTATTCGTCTTATGTGCGTCGTGAACATATAAGATATGGTGTTAATCTCTTGTGAAGCGAAGGTGGATCTTGAGATTTAGAACTTGCCATGCTAGCATAGGTTCATGTACGTTGAGCATGATTAGTGGGTAACTCTAACAGTTTTATTTGCCCTATGTAATCAAAAGGGAATAACTTGAGCTTAAATTGTTGTGTTGTCAATTTCTGTAGACATATAGGAACTTAACATAATTGATGACTATTCAACTTCTATCTTAATTGTGGATGCTTGGTAGAATGGTATTAGTACAATGAAAGTTGGCTTTTATCAGTTTCGTGTTATTCGATTAATATCATCACTGTCACATGCTAAAGGTAATAACAATGGCTATAGAAGGAAGTAATAATGAAGTTGTGATCTCATGAGTGTTTTATTATTGATAAATTGAAGTGTTAGTTAAGTGGTTAATTAAGTAGTTAATTATAGTTAATATTTAATCAACAATTTTAAGTGTTATTATCTTAACATTGAGAAGTAATCATACATTGGTGAGTGAGTTTAATTAGACAATAATTTAGTCTGAGTCTCTGAGGGAACGAACTAGAAAGTATTCTATATTACTTGCGAACGCGTATACTTGCGTGAATATTAGTGCATGTTTTCGCCCTAACAAGTTTTTGGCGCCGCATTCATATACCACTCATGCATATTTTTATTTGTTTTTGAGTCTGTGACGCTTGAGGACAAGCATCGATTTAAGTTTGGGGGTGTGATAAGTGGCATTTTATACCACTTAGAACGTCTTAAAATGGCTTAAATTGGTGTCTTGAAATCAAGTATTTTGTGTATTTGATGCGTTTTTCTAGTGTTTATGCATTTCAGGGTATTAGTTGCATTTCGGGGGAGGAATCATCAAGAATAAGCCTTGGCATGTGTTCACCATTGCGAGAGGAAAGGAATGGGCAGATTACGGCGAAGAAACGGAGCAAACCTGGATTTTTTCCAGTAGAGGCCTGCGCGCCCGCGCAGCAATGCTGAGCGGCCGCGCAGCAACCTGCGCGCCCGCGCAGCTATGCTGAGCGGCAGCGTAGGGTCGGGGAAAAAGATAAATTATTTTAGACTTCTACTTCTGTTTGGCTTCCAACTTCTATGTAATCTGAGTTTTATGGGACTATTATATAGGTAGATTTGAGACGTTTTCACAGAGAGTATTAAGGAGATTATGTTTTAGATTGTGTTTTACGCAAGAAGCGAAGGAGATAAGGAAGAAGACCGATTTAGCACACCGCAACGAAGAGGAAGCATATATTCTTTTGATTCTTGTTTCGTTGTAACGTTGGATGCTAGTTTTCTTGCTTTGACTTATTTACTCTTGTGACGTACTCTGTTTTAATATAATTAGTTAGTTATTATTTTCTTGTGTTTGTTTGTCATGATTTCATATGAACCCATGATGGCGATAAGTTCTATTATGGGCTAATCGTGATTATGGGGTTGCAACGGATTTATTATGGAATTCTTTAGTTAATTGTTTAATACTTTAGTATGTGATGATTGCATGATATCTAGTATTGGTTATGCATATTCGTCTTATGTGCGTCGCGAACATATAAGATAGGGTGTTAATCTCTTGTGAAGCGACGGTGGATCTTGAGATTTAGAACTTGCCATGCTAGCATAGGTTCATGTACGTTGAGCATGATTAGTGGGTAACTCTAACAGTTTTATTTGCCCTATGTAATCAAAAGGGAATAACTTGAGCTTAAATCGTTGTGTTGTCAATTTCTGTAGACATATAGGAACTCAACATAATTGATGACTATTCAACTTCTATCTTAATTGTGGATGCTTGGTAGAATGGTATTAGTACAATGAAAGTTGGCTTTTATCAGTTTCGTGTTATTCGATTAATATCATCACTGTCACATGCTAAAGGTAATAACAATGGCTATAGAAGGAAGTAATAATGAAGTTGTGATCTCATGAGTGTTTTATTATTGATAAATTGAAGTGTTAGTTAAGTGGTTAATTAAGTAGTTAATTATAGTTAATATTTAATCAACAATTTTAAGTGTTATTATCTTAACATTGAGAAGTAATCATACATTGGTGAGTGAGTTTAATTAGACAATAATTTAGTCTGAGTCTTTGAGGGAACGAACTAGAAAGTATTCTATATTACTTGCGAACGCGTATACTTTCGTGAATATTAGTGCATATTTTCGCCCTAACAATAATATGCTAGTCAACTGCTTCGAAAATGAGGATCACGTGAAAAGGCGGACCTGATGTCTTCGCAACTGATGTTAAATGTATTTTCTCATAGACATTGGTTAAAAACTGATGTCTATGTAATATTACACATCGTTTCTGGAAAATTAACCGATGTCTATGTAATATTACACATCATTTCTGGAAAATTTCTGATGTCTAATTCATATTGATGTTATATAATTGTGTAATGTCAAGTTCAGAAATGTAATATTAGGACGATTAGGCCCATTTAAAACTATAATACAAAAGCAATATTTATAAAATAACATCGATTACAAATAAAAAACCGATGTCTATAACCTATTAGACATCGGTTGTATTTAAAGAACCGATGTTAATTTGAACAATAGATATCGATTGTTTTCTAAATAACCGATGTCAATTTGAACAATACACATCGATTGTTTTTTAAATAACCGATGTTAATATGATAAATAGACATCAGGTGTTTATTTTTGAATTGATGTTATTGCCTTGTTTATATGTGCTAATATCCCTTTATTAACATCAAATATTAGACAATGTATTAACCACAATATTGAAAAAACTTAATTCTCAAAACTCAACCAATATATATATATAATTACTCAATTGAATTCAAGATCAACAAATTCTCAATATGTACAACTAATATCAAATATCTTTATCATTCTAAACAATTACAACTAATGTGTAAAATCAACCATATTTCTATTTCTAGTACTCAAGTCATCCCTTTTCATGCGGGCTCCAATTCTCTTTACCATGCTTCCAATCAATAAAAAGAAATTTGTCTCGCCTAAAACTTTTCCAATCCTTTAAAAGATATCTGATGCATAAACTGAAACAGTGATGAGGGAATCAATTAGTATGTATCAATTAATAAGGTAGGTGACACTAAACAAATGGAGGACATGTGCTCACCCTTGAGAGCACTTGAACAATGAGAGCTAGTATGCATATAAAAACAACTCAATGTTAAAACAGAAGCAGTACTATAAAAGCCTTCCATCAAAAGAATATCAACCAAGCATAATTTTTACCTGGTTATATACCACAGATAGTCACTAGCATCCCTAGTACCATTAATTTGCTCCAATAGACCAGAAGTAGTAAATGCAGAGCTATCTTCCATAGAAGATATATCCTCATTATAGGTCTCCCATGAGTTAATATCAATGTTGCTCGGCAAAATTTCCATTTTTGATGTCTGAACTCCCTATAACAGAGGCAAAATTTATATTATCAATCTTAGGACACTAAAACTCTGAAGATATGGTGATTTCCTAATTTTTTTATGACATCTGTTAATCCTTTATCTCACTGACATTATACTAGTGTGCTTATCAGGCTTCTACAATTAGACAGGCTGCAAACAAAACTAAATAAGAGACATTATCTTTACATACTTTACAGTATTGAAGACTACATTGTGGTAGTCGGGAAGAATACTGATTGACCAAGGTGGCAGATTATAGTGTTTATCGTTGAACAATACTCTTGCAGCAGATTTTGAATCATAATTTGAGAGAAAAGTTGCACAATCTCTACCTTTTGCAGAATATATATGAGCCTGGAATATGACAAATAATCAATACACTACAAACTAATGAATTTTGCGTTTGCGATGTGCAGAGCATTAAAAGATGGTAGCAAAACCTCTTGCTGGCTTCCTAAAGAAGTAACAATGGGGTCTGCAGCAATCAAAGCTTTTTCACACTGCTTAATAGCCAGGTGAAGCTCCTTCATATGACCATATTTCGGTTGCCTGATCAGACCTGTAAGATTACAATATAAAGCATTTATTTTTTTGCAGCACGGACTTTAAGTGATCCACCATTTGTTTTTGATATATAAATCCAAATGATAGTGACTTTTTGCTTAATTTATCAAATTAATTAACAAATTTGATAGAAAAAGAAACATAAAGATTTGCAATCACTGTATTCATCAAGTAGAGCATCATAGTCGTAGCTTGTAGTCATAAATGGACCTCTTGCGGTGCGTCCAAAATTGGTACCACCATGATACTGTTTGGATGTTGAAATATAAAGTTAGGCATTGCGAAAGAAGAGTTGAACTGATATATTTCATAAATCTTTGCAAGAGCAGAATCAATTACCATATAGTAATTAACAAATGACCCTCCCTTTTGAATAAATCGGGTGACTGCAAATTCCAAATCCTGAACTGGTCTCTTATATATTGGGCCTCCAAAATCGGCGAACCTTTTAGTTTACATAGCAAAAAGGGATTAAGTGACTTCTAAATATAGTTTCTAACTTCCAGAAGAGGAGATAATTATGATTACACATACCATCCACTCCACCCTTCTGTCCAAATTGTGGGTTTGTAGGGTCTATTTGTGGAGAAGTCATCATATTAGAATCCATTACATGTATTAATCTGCACCAGTTGCATAAATTAGTTACCAGTGATTTTCAAATAAAAAGGTGAAGAATTAGCTATTTAACTTTAGTATAAAGTATTAATAAATTTTAATAAGAGTGGTAACAATAGGTGAAATCACGAAAGAGGTTATTATGAGAGAGTCAAATTAATAACCGAGGGCATTCAACTGAAAAGACGAAAATAGTGTAGTAGTAATGCAGCGTGCTAGCAGTACTTACCACTGGATCTGGTGCATTGTCCTCCTTGCACATAACCCAGGGGACTCCTATATCCATCCCCACAGCCAGATTTGCAGCCCAAGTCATGTAGTCATATCCAGCGAAACCAAGGATTTTACTTTGTGGCCCATACTCATTCTCATCATGTATTTGTATATATACATATTCTAGTAAGTAACATTGACTATTAAGAAACATTGCAATTGGAAGATTTTATGATTAACTTTTATTAGTGAGTTAATGCACACGCCATCCTTTTGAAGTTGTAAGCTCAAATTGAAATGATGTTGTGCATATAGCAAAACTAAGGTCAATAACTGGCTTTAAACTCAAACTTGGGAGAGAATAATGGGGCCTCCTTGAGACTCATACATTTTTTCACTCTTCATCAAATTGACATTTTTCTCTGTAAAACCTTTCATAGCCATCTGCAACACCGCCATTTCATTAAATTAACAAGTTAATTACTTAAGTCGATAACACCGAGAAATATGCAAAAATGGAAGTAATTCAAATCCAAAATTATAACCTTAAATGGCTCATTGTCTGTTCTGAAGCTAATGCCTGGAACATACTTCAGCCAAACAGGAAACCCTCTGAACAAATTTATAAAAAAACACACATCCCATTAAAACAACAACATATTTTAATTCTCACCGACACATGCATCAGAATAAACAAAATAAGATCTAAAACAACTATATACAATACCCAAAATTCCATTTGGCACAGACATAAGGCTCGACTCGAAGATTCGCATAAAGCCCTGCTTTCTGCACTGTCTTTAGAAACCTAACTAGATCATATCACCCCTCAAAATTGTACTGAAATTAAATAGAAACGTATTATAGATCTTAAAGTAAAAAATGGAAACAATGTAAAAGAACCAATTACTAGAAATAGAGATAAAAGTAAAGTACATTGCCAGGAGAAGGCTCATGAACATTCCAAAACACATATGTCTCAATAACATCAATGCCTCCACCTTTAGTTAAAAAGGATGAAAAAAGAAAATACCTTCGGGGAGCCAACCGTAACCGACTCTCAAAAGTGTAAGCATAGAAGTCATCAAAGCAGAAGCAGTGGTCATGTGATAGGGTTGCATCGAACTCATTTCAACCGTACAACTACAAAACACACACAAATATCATCACTGTGTGTAAATAATAAACGTAATAGCATAATATAAAAGGCAAGAGTGTGTGTACTAATTAGTACCTGAATAAACGAGTGGAGAGAGATGGCTTTATGGTGGGAATACGAAAGAGAGACGGATAAATTAAACCTAATTAAACAAACAAACCTAATTGAAGAAACAAACCTATTCAGAAATTAGGATTTCTCGTAGATGGGATTTGATTAATTTAAGGTGTTCTTCAATTTGGGGTTTAATTGAGACCCTATTTACTTGCAATCAACTGATATATTGTGTGTGTGTGTGTGAGAGAGAGAAAGATGGAAGAGAGAGAGAGAGGGGGGAGAGAAGCAGAGAGATGGAAGAGAGAGAAAGAACCAGAGAGAACAGAGAGAGCTCAGAGAGAGAGTAGAGAGAGTGAGAGTGAGAGAGAGAGACAAGAAAAAGAATTAGGGGAAAACAGGTTTTTTTTGGTTAGGGGGGGGAATATTTGGGGAATAATGGGGGGAAAGTTTCCGCGTGTTTTTTTTAAATTTTTTTAAGTTAACCATCGACAACGGTTGTAAAATACAACCGATGTCTATGAAATAAAGACATCGGTTATATAGAAAACCGATGTCTAACTAACATTTCTCATTTTTGAAAAATAACTATAGACAACGGTTATTTTCAAGTATTTCTACATAAAAATCTATTGTCTGAATATTTGAAACAGAATGGTTTAGTTTTACAGAACCGTTGGGGATGACATATTGTTATAAGTTTTTCCTGCTATAATAGTATTGTATGAAACATCTTGTTACAACGATCAAGTAAACCTCAATTTATGTATATTATGATTAGACAACGCTTTATTCATTTGTAATATTTGTGGGAATAGCTACATAGAACGTTTTTTTTATTATTTTATTACATTTAATTGATATTATACAATGGTCTGGTAAGCTAAAAATGTTTTTTCAATTTTTCACACAATAGTTTGATAATTTTTATAAATTTGTCAAGTGCCTCTTAGATAATAATTAACTAAAAATTTTGTACATGAAATCTCATGTCAACACAATTACATGTGAGTAGTCTGAGATACAAAATTTTAATAATCTAGTTGTGGAAGACAACTGGAACTGGCATAGAAGACTTTCTCACTTAAATATCAAAATTATCAATGAACTTGTGAAGAAAGATCTTGTAAGAGGATTTCCCAATGTAGTCTTTACTCCTGATGGCCTATGTTAATCATGCCAGAAAGCCAAACTTAGGAAATTATCATTCAAGAGTAAGACTGAATCCTTAATTCTCGAACCATTTCACTTATTACACATTAATATTTTTGGACCAGTTAATATAATATTAATAGCCAAGAAGAGATATGCATTGGTTATTACGAAGAAGGAAACTCCATCTATTCTTATTGATCATGTAAGACGACTGGAAAAAGGATCAACACACAAAATGAAGATTATCAGAAGTGACAATGAAACTGAATTTAAGAGCAGTACTATGGAAGAATTATGTAAATATAAGGGGATCAAACATGAATTTTTAACTCCTGGAACTCCACAACAAAATGGAGTTGTTGAAAAAAAGAACATAAATTTTATAGAAGCTGCAAGGACCATGCTTGAGTAAGCAAAATTGCCAACCTATTTCTGGGATGAGGCTGTGCAAACTGCATATTTTACACAAAATGCAACTCTGATAAATAAGCATGGAAAGACTAAAGATAAAGTGTGAAGACACTAATTGTAAGACTTAAAATATGTAAACACTTCTGCATTTAGATAGTTTTAACATCATCACATAGAAACTTGTACATATTTCCATAATGCACAAGTTGAAGAAGATTTTTAGATATAATTTAATGATATCAGAGTTTACTATCAGAGTTTGCCATCACAGTTTACTACTGAAAGATATCAGAGTTTATCAAGCTTATCAGTATTTGACAAATCGGAGTTTATTATCAGTATATTTCTATCAGCATCTGTCAAAGAGGGATTCCGGAAAGAGATCGATTCTATCTAGAAAACTTAATTTACAGAAGATATGTTGATGTAGGACTTTGCTTAATTATAGAAATCAATAGTTGGATATGTATTAGAATTCCTTATTCATGTATATCATGTCAACTAGATTGATTATGTAACTGTAAAGTATTTAAGCACATAATAGGTTAACACTATATGTGTCGATTATAATTCTATCATTCTGTGTAACCTAGCAGCTCTCAAGAATATTTGTTCATTCTTTGAGAGAATATTGTAATAAGTTTTTATTCATCAATACAAAAACTATTACTGCATCTTGAGTTTTAATTTGAATTGATTGTTAAAATTGTATTCACCCCCTCAACAGTACACTTAAAGGCCTAACACAACCTTCCACTTCCCTTAGGGCTGTGAATTATGCCCCCTAAGTGGCTGTGTTATCAATACATCAATCTTGTGTGCTTCGATAATAACATCATTGAGGTCATTATGAAGGTTAGAGAAAAATTTCAGTTGTGGAGTAGTTTAGCTCAGCTTCAAGCAACACCTTGCTCACATAGTAATTTGACTTTTAAATTTTAGCTTCTTCCATCACCAAAATAGCCTTTTAGGCCCTATCTGAGACCATCAAATACAGGTAAACTACCTCGGGACTGGCTTGACCAATAATGGTGTTTTCTTAATGCCTCTTGGATCTCACAATCCATATAAGATCTTTCACCTTCTTGCGTGTCTTGAAGAAAGGGAAACATATTTACCCCACTTGGAGATGAACCTTCCAAGGGAAATAACCATCATTGTTAACTTTTATATGTCCTTTATGGAACATGGAAATTCCGTGTTGTAGATTGCTTTGATTTTTCGGGGTTGGCTTTAATACCATGCTTTGATATCATTAGACCAAAATATATCCCAGATGCAACTCTGAAGGCATAATTTACTGGATTTATATTATAATGAATTAACCTTTCAAATACCTCTAGGAGGTGTTCACGTGATCACCCTTTTCGAAGCAGTTGACTAGCATATTATCAACATATACTTTCATAGCCATCCTATTAAGATGTTTAAAGATTTATTCATTAGGCTTTGGTATATATTACATGCATTCTAAAGACCAAAATCTAACAAGATAACAGAATACTCTGAATTCGCTGATGAATGACATCTTAGGGATGTCGTCACTAACTTCTTAATCTGGTTATAGCTGTTGAATCCATCTATAAAGTTCATTTCATGACCAACCATTATTTTTATCAAAGTGTCAAATCCAGGTGAATGGAGACAATTTTTGTTACATGCATCATTCAAATTCATGAAATTAACCCAGATCTTCCACTTTTCATTATCCTTCTTCACCATTATGAAGTTGATTAACCATAATGAAACCTGAATATCATCGATGAACCCGGCTTCCAATAGCTTATCAACCTCATGTTTCATGGCCTCTTGTCTCTCTAGGGCGAAGTTTTTACTATTATGTTTCTCCGATTTCCTATTGGGATCAAAATTAAATTTATGGGTAATTAATTGAGGGTCAATCTTAGGCATATCTGCCGTTGTACAAGCAAATACATATATGTTCTATTATATGAAAGCAACTAATTTGCCCTTCAAGGGTTCTGGTAGTGACGTTCTAGTATAAGTTACTTTATCTAGGTCTCCAAAATTTAAAGGGATGAGAGCTAAATCTTATGTTGGCTTCCCGTGTTGCTCATTAGTTTCTCGAATATTCATATATTTTAAGGAGGGACCTGTCCCCTTATTCCATGAGGAATCTTAGTGGGACTGCGTAACAACTCCTAGTCATTATTTTATTCCCTCTCTGTTCTTCAACTTCATTCCTTATAGGAAATTTATTCTTGAGATAATAAATTGATGCAATCGCTTTAAAGGTGTATTATCCTGTCTGTACAAAGATAATATTATAGGCAGAGGGGCGTTGATCACCAAAAATAATTCGAACGTATGAGTGGCCTTGCCACTCGGAATTTCAAAAGCGTATATTCATCGGTGTAGGAAATTCATCATTGTAGTAGATTCAACTCCATTAATTTTAAAAACTATCACATGTCAACTTTTCAATAAAAAACTTTTCAACTCTCTAACATCTTTATTGTTTTTACTTTTTCGTTAATTATATTTATTATTCTTAATCAAACAAATTGTTTCGAAAAATTTATTTATATATACATATTTATATATTGTATTCATTATGTTAATATATACATATTTATATATTATATGGAAAAAATACTTTTTTTTATTATTTTGAAAAGATTCCAAAATGGGCTCATAAAGTAAGATTATAAATTGTCATGGTTAAGCAACAAAAATCATCTTTTAATGCATTATAATGTATGTGTAAAAGTAAGTAAACTTATTTATATAGATTATTATGATTCTTATAATCTTTCAACCTAGTCATCTAAAATTAAACTATTACAAATATTGAATAAAATCATAAAGTTTAATTTATATCATATGATAATCTCAGTGAATAAAATTTGCTTTGGGTTATTTGGATTATTGATGAAAATAAAATGGATGGTATGACAATAACTATGGGCAGTTTTTGGATTTCTTAAAAAATATAATTTATGACTTAAATTTGAAAAGTACTATATAAATGATATTAACATCGTAACTTATAAGTTATTTAAGCGTTTGGATAATTTCACGTATAGGTTACTTATAAGTTTTTTAAGTGTTTGGTAAATCATCACTTATAATTTATAATTATTTAAAAAAACAATATTTTAATATAATAATTGAATACATGAATAAAAAATTTAGAAAGATAAAAATAAAAAATAAATTTTGAAATACAAATTAATAAAAATAAAGAGTTAAAAAATACAACATTTAAGTAAAAACTAAAAAATAGTAGTAGTTTTGAAGCTGCTAGAGTTCGTAGTAAAGAACGAGACAGGAGATATTAGAAGATTATGGATTTGGATCATTGAGAAACGGGCTTGAAACGAAAATGTACCATTCCACCCACTTTCTATTTTTATCATTTAAGTGAAGAAATGACCATCAACTTAATATTGCCAAACGGTCGGCATGAGTTGAAACTGGGCTTTGGGCCCATTTAAGGTAAATGGGCAGTTGTCAAAAATGCACTATCAATAATAATGAGAATGATATGATACTTGGATAACTAAAATTTTGTTATGCATACTTGGATATATACGAAGCCGCATGATATTTTTTTAAGTTAGATTTTATTAAATTGTTGTCGTATAATATTTTCACACTCCCCCACAAACCGTCTATACACTGATAATAATGTCCAACACTAAAACAAGCGTATATTTTTTTTTACTTTTAATTTACGTATATGTCTAATATATGAGATCCGGTGAGTTATAAATAACTGATAAAGTTAATTATACTCACGTGAGCATTTTTTTTCATTCTCTTGATTATTTTCTAATCACATTCCTTTGTATCTTCATCTTAATAAAAAGTCTGTGTGCCCAAAGAGAGGTGATTTGGATTTGAGAATACATGGTTGCGAGAAAATGGGTGTGTCAATATTGTGGAAAGGTGTTGGAAATTTACAGAAGGGAGAGATATAATTGACAAATTGAGCTATTGTGGATATGAATGAGGTGAGGGTGTTCATAAGGAGTTCAAAACAAGATTCAGAGGTGTAGAACTAGTCTAAAGAAATTACGAAGTTGACGAGACTTATCAGGGATTGAGCTATATAACAATGTCCAATGGGGCTACTTAAATCTTTTAGAGAAGCAAGAAATTTACTGTAAGCAACGTTAAAAACAGTTTTGGCTGCAGATGGGAGACTAGAACACACGATTTTTCTACACTTATGCCACATCGGGAGGAAACATAACAAATTATAGTGTATAAGAAAGAGTGATGGTCAGTGGCATGCTATTAAGGAAGGGATTCAAGGGGTTGGGGTTGGGGTTGTAGTGGACTGTTTTCATAGTTATTTCAGTCTGCAGCAACGTGAGGAAAATTATCTAGTAGCGAAAATGTTGCATAATTATCAAATCAGGAAAACATGAAGTTGGTGTCGGATATTAATGAAGAGGAGGTTAAATCAGTCGTCTTCTCTATGCAGCCACACAAATATTTGGGCCCGGACGCGTTAAATCCTGCTTTTTATCAATCATTCCGCCATATTGTGAAGGTGGATGTGGTGGATTTTTGTAAACGGTTCATGATTATGGAGGAGTTACCAAGCTTGGAAAATCGAACCCTAATTTGTTTAATACCTAAAGTGAAGGAGCCTCAAATAAAGGCAAAATTCCGCTTAATCTTGCTATGTAATATATTAGTACGTATTTTATCTAAGACGCTGTCTAATACACCGAAGAGTTATATCAGTTTCATTGTATTAGACATGTAAAGTGTTTTTATCAAAGACCGTATGCTAACTGATAATGCACTTCTTACTTTTGAGATGAATCATTTTATGAAATGACGTACACAAGGTAAGATCGGGCTAGCTGGCTTAAAAATTGATATCTCGAAGGCATATGACAGATTATAATAAGATTTTTTGTGAAATATGATGGAGAGGTTTAGATTTCATATTGGGTGGATTGAAAGAACTGTGAATCTTGTACGTTCAGTAACATATACTTTTATGCATGATGGTGAACAGTTTGGAGCTATAATGCCTCGACGTGGATTACGCCAAAGTGATCCAATCTCACCATATATTTACATTCGCTGTGCTGAGGGGCTTAGTTCGATCATTAAAAGAAATGAGGATGCTGGGATATTACGTGATTGTAAATTGGGTAAAGATGCACCTATAATTTCATATCTTTTATTCCCTGATGATTGTTACTTCTATTTCAAGATTGTGAAATCTGAGGCTAATGTAATGAAGAAAATTTTAAACCGGTCAGGTCAGGTTGTCAATTACAATTAATCCATAGATTAATTTTTCTCCAAAAATGTCAACACAAAACAGGGAAGAAATATGAAATTAGCTGGGTGTATTGGAACACGAGAGCCCAGGAAAATATTTGGGGCTTCCTATGCATATTGGTCGAGAGAAAGTAAGTGTATTTAATTTACTCACCGAGAAAGTGGAACAAAAATTGTAGGGGTGGGGAATAAAAAACATCTTGAAGGGAGGGGAGATTTTTTTGTAAAAAACTATAGCACAATGCATTTCAAATTTTTGTATGAACTTGATGCTCATCCCAACTGAAGTTTGTGAAAGTATAGAGCAAAAAATAAATACCTCCCCGTGGGGCAATAATGACAAGAATAAGGGAATTTAATGTATGGCTTGAGATATAACGAGGTAAAAGAGGCTGGTGGTTTGGGCTTTAATATATTGAAAGAATTGAATAAAGCCAAGCTCGGGAAACAAGCTTGGAGAATCATGAACAATTGCAATCCGTTAGCCACACAGCTAATGAAATCAAGGTACTTTCGAAGCACATATTTTCTGAACGCAAATTTAGGTTGTAATTATACCTATATCAGGAGGATCATTCTTAAATCTAAGGATGTTATTCAGAAAGGCTTTAGGCAGATAATTGGCATGAAAATTTGGGAGGTGCCGTGGTTGCCTGTCACGAGAAGGAATATTTAACTACTGAGATGCCTGGAGAGTTAAAACATGCTATTGTATGTTCCCTTTTTGAAACAAATCAGAGAAGATGGGACATGGAGATATTGCAAGAGTTGTGCAATGATAGAGATCGTAATCTCATATTAAAGGTATGTATACGGAAACAATTATGGACATTTTCAAGCGAATATTTAATACTGGGACTACTGAACAATGTGTTTTGACATGCCTGATTTGCTGGGGATATGATGTTATCGAAATACTGGATATGAGAGAAACTTAATATGGCTATTTTTTGTGTGAAGTTGATGGCCTTAAACTTGCTCAACGAGTGGAACCGAATGTTAAGAGATAAAAAGATTGAGCACAAAATACACTCTACGGGAACTAGGAAGACCCTTGGAAGGATGGATAAAGATTAATACTGATGCAGCTTGCAAGAATGGTGGAGAACACATTGGTATTGGGCGTATTGTGACAGATGATTGGGGATGTTTTGTTCGATCTCGTAGCAGTGCATTGCATTTGATATTCCAACCGAGAGTGGTAGAAGCTATATGTTTCAATGAGTCTTTGTCTTGGAATAAATAGTGAACGAATTTAAAGGGCATATATGAGACAGTTTCTAAAGTTTTGGTGGATTTCATTTATTTTCATTTATTTTAGACGTCATAAATCTTTCTTTGACAATGATTGTATTCAGAAGTTTAAACACTTTGAGCAAATGTTATTAGTTGTATTCGTGTCATAAATATTTTAGCCTATTAGTTAGCACATCTTGCGTATTCTATTCCAAGTCTGATCTTCATGAGTGGTATATAAGCGCTCTTTAATATATTACTTATAATTTTAATTTGAATTAAAATTAATGTATACAAGTAATTTAAAAAAAATTCATATATCGTTGAAGGATAAATTTTTCTAAATTAAATCGAGGATGATTTTAACATCTGATCTTGAAAATAAAGTTAATGATGAAACCATATATTTAGAATTTCATAATATGACAAAGACATATTTACAAATTCATCCCAGCATTAATATTTTGTTTCGAAATATCTAGGAAAATTAAATATCGAAATCAACCAAAAATATAGTAGTGTTTAGACCTTCTCGTCGTTGATGTTCACTAGAACATGAAATCAAGCGACATACAGTGGCGGATATATAGCAAACCATGGTGTGTCGCACAATATTATATTGATAAACAAGTTTTTTTAATCCTATGCCTATGTTAATGTTTTATTTGTTCTCAGCTTCTTCATCTCCCAACTGCCCACAAGTCTTTCTACGAAGAGCAATTCTCAAAAGTTAGATTATATTCCTATTTAGTTATTCTTGATAATTAAAAATAATAAAAGTTTTAATATTTTTTACAGAATGGTAGATTTTTGAATAAATAATAAGTTCAAATGTGTTTTCGATAAATTTATAAAAAATAGTTTTTTTAATACTTTGATTGTATCAACTTTATCAATAATACATATACTTGCTCCAACTATTTTAAACTTCATTTTATGAAAATAAGAGTGAAAATAAGTGTGAAAATAGGAGAAATGTTTATTTTATTTAAAGTTAGAATTATGCACAAAAATAAAAAATGTGATGAAGCTAAATTTTGATATATACCTAATAAGTATTTTAATTTTAATAAAATATAAATCACACAAATATTTGACATCTGAATAGGGACATCTGAATAGGGCTATCAAACGGATAATTCAGATACGGATATCCAATATCCGTATCCGGATCCGAATCCAAAAATTCGTATTTGTATCCGAATTCGGTAATATTCAAAGAATAATATCCAAATCCGGATCCGACGGATACTATTTGGATATGGATAATATCCGAATCCGAATTCAATTTTCAATCAGATTTTTATTTTAATATTAAAAATTGAAAAAATTGGAAATTTTTAATAAAAAATAAAACTTCATTAAAAAAAATTAAATTAAGAGTTAAAGCGATTTAATCATATTTTTTCAAAAAATTAATTTTATTTATCTTTTCAATATAATTGTTATATTTAAATTATTGAACTAAAGTGATTTTTTATATATGTCTATAAAATTTTTATGAATATAATATTTAATATATATATATATGTATATATACACATACACGCACTATAAATTTAATATAATAAATTTTAAATTATATATATATATATATATTTGGATTCGTATTTTATCGAATACGAATATTTCTATATCTGTATTCGTATCCATATCCGTAATTGCCGAAGTCGAATACAGATAATATCCGTTTTATTTCGGATACAAATAATATCCGCTTTATTTCGGATATCAATACAAATTTTTCGGATGAATATTAAATTTTTCGAATTTTTTTAACAATCCTAAAAAAAAATTAAGTGGTAAAACCTTATGTCAAAATATGTTCCAAACTATTGGAATCAGCGCGTTGTCGAAGAGCTAATTCTTGCAAAGAAATAGTGGATGACACACCATCCCGATTTTTGGATCAGACTACATACATGAAGATGAAGACTTATATGATGTACTCATGCATCATTATTCAATAAGTGTATGATTCCCCGAGTGCCCTTTGTTAATAAGTTGTTTACCTGTAAAAAAAAGAGTTTTTGTTGTGTGTGTTCATGGCACGCTAGCTAATATTAATCTTATACATTTTTTATTAGTTACTTTTATTAATAATATTTTTTTGTGAATACTGGATGTGAGCTCTGTTCATTATTATAAATGAGATAAAGACTATTTCAAAAATGATATACCTAGAAGCTTATTTTAATCTCACCAAAGAAAAAAAAAACTATGGAATGTACATGAAGAATAAAAGATAAGAAAGTGTAGCTTGATAAATTAAGCAATATCAACAAAAAATACAGCTAATGTATCGTAACAATTGCACAATAATATTAAAATCCAGTTAAGTTCCGTATAGAATTAGGTAAAGTCGGATTTAAAATTGATATGTTCAACTCTCCTGTGTTAACAATTTATTTTGAGTACTCTCGTGGGTTAACATGATATATTCACCTTTTCTCTTTCTTTAAAATTGGATCTACATACGGAAATAATTATTAATTATGAAGCAAAGTAGATACTTCTTCAAACAATTTTATGGAGAACAAAATGATATATTGTGCATGTGGGATCCCAATCCTGTCTCCCTGTACTTAAATACAACGTTTATGTATGATGAATAATTAGACCTACTTGTATTATTAATATATATATATTAAAGTATACGTGAATGAATAAAGAATACATGCGCATACATGTACGATCTCTATGGGATATATATTTCAGGTTATACGAGGAAGAGCACAGCGGGGTACCTAAGAACCATGCATGTTCTCAAGTACATTATACATCTAACGTCCCGCTTGATTTAGTTTAAAGTTACTACAAGAAAAAAGGTTAAAAGCCACCGGTCCAAAATCGGTTGCTTTTAGCTATAAATGACCGAAATCGGTGGATTTTACTTTAGTAAAATCCACCATCCCCTGTCGGTAGCTTTTAACCTGGTTGAAATTATTTTCAGCGATGGAATTTATATAAAAGCGACCGCTTTTTTGGTTGCTTTTATTTCAGGTCAACTTTTCAGCTTTCCCTTCAATATTTTGATAAAAATTTGAACCTCCCGCTCTTGATTTTCGTTAAAATTTAAACTTCCCGCTTCTAGATTAAAGACACCAAAGTCGGTGGCTTTTATATGGTCAAATATTGCAACCAAAATGACCAGGAGCCTGCCATTTATTCTCAATTTTCTGGTCTCAATTTCCTAGAATTCTTACGAACAAAATCAGATTTAATAATAAAGGCTAAACACAAGAAATGAGAAACAAGCTTAAATGAAAACAAGATAATAGTGCATCAAATCTTAATTACATTCATTCCCCCAAATCTGTTAAAAACTATCACATAAATACCAAAATATTACATCAACGTTAAGATAAATATTCCATAGTTTACTTAAAAGCACCAAGTACCAAAAGTGCACCAAGTACCAAGAGTAAGTGACTGGATGTTTAAGCTCATAAGTTTAAACTTATCATCAAATCTGCTAATAGGCAATATCACGTCAAATATTGTAAATTTGAATATCGCAACACAGATAGACTTATCAAGGAATCAGTTATCATGTGATATTCCATCAACCATTGGAAATGCTCAGGTGCCAAACTTTATATCCTTGGCAGATAACAACTTGCAGGGACCAATTCCAAATTCATTCAGCAATCTAAAAGACCTAGAATTCTTGGATCTTTCCACAAACAACTTGTCTGGAGAGATACCATAATCCTTGGCCACAATCAGGTATTTAGAATATCTGAATGTATCTTTCAATATGCTGCAAGGAGAAATTCCTACCACCGGATCTTTTGCAAACTTTCTAGCTGATTCTTTTGCACATAACATGGACCTTTGTGGTGCTCCTTGGCTTAATGTTCCACGCTGCAAATCTCAGAGGGTACCAAAGTCAAAGTCAAAATTCGTGCATTTGCTAAAGTACATACTACCACCTACATTATTAGTAATACTCACTAGTTGTGTGGTCTATATCTGGGTGAGCAAATACAAAAGAAATCGAAGTATATCAAGTGGAACAGAGTCATCACTTGTTTCATGGAGAAGGTTTTCGCACTATGATCTTCAATGAGCAACATAATCGTTTAGTGAAAGAAATTTACTTGGGGACAGGTGGCTCTGCATCTGTCTTCAAAGGAACACTTTCTGATGGGACAATTGCTGCTGTAAAAGTTTTTGACATGCAGTTTAAAAAATCAATGAAGAGTTTTGACTGTGAAAGTGAAGTATTTGTGAATATTCAACATAGAATTCTGTTAAAGATTATCAGCAGCTACATTAATTTTGAATTTCGATCCCTGGTCTTAGAGTACATGCCTAACGGCAGCCTAGACAAATGATATAGTGTATACATTAGGTATGTTTATTATAGGTATTCGATAGGTTATATATCTAATAGTATGCCTGGAGTAATAAATATATTAATAGTATTATTACTATAATAATATTTATCAATAATAATGTGTGATATACTTAATATTATAATATTGTCCATAATACAGTAATAGATATTTCAAGGCTGACTTATATTACTATTTATCAATTAATATACATAATCAAGTATGATTATAATATGATACCAATATCATTAATAATAAGATATATTATCCTAACACTAGAATACTTATATTAATAGTACTATTACTATAATATTATTTATCAATAATAATGTGTGATATACTTAATATTATAATATTGTCCATAATACAGTAATCGATATTTCAAGGCTGACTTATATTACTATTTATCAATTAATATACATAATCAAGTATGATTATAATATGATACCAATATCATTAATAATAAGATATATTATCCTAACACTAGAATACAAAGTATTCTAGTGTTATTAATAAATAACACTGAATGCTATATTTCAATAATAATTATATAATGAAGTAAATTAGTAGGCATTTTAGTTTCAAGGAGCAGGAGATTAAGTTATTACTACTGTTAACGATGTTAAGCAGCCATTTCAAAAAAGTCAAATGAAAATCCAATCTTAGTTAAAAACATATCAGCTGCCATTCATACCTGTCTGAGCAGAGAATTGCGCGTAAAGTATCACACAATGCATCTGTCACACTGACTTTCTGCTTGCTCGCCAATTAGTAGCTTCACCAACATACATTATTGTATTCTATGCTTAGGCTTTTGGCAGCCCGGGTTTTACTAACTCTGGTCCGCTATGCTCAATGATATCATGCCAGCGGCTTATATACTACCCGCTTTCTAAATCACCACTACTCTGTAATATGCAGAAACAAGGGATGAAAGAAGATGCAGACCTACCTCACTTAGTTTAAGGGTTGATCACGATATAACAAATTAACGATATTATACAATAATCAATCATTATCGTTTTTGATTGTAATGGTATAACCGGATATCTTCTCTACTTCAATAGAATCAAAGTTAGAACTTTCAGAATTAAGCTTTGCATTTGACATAACATACTGAATAAAGTATAAACGTAGTGTAAAAACCAGAGTAATATGTTCAAGTATATACATGAATTTTGATGATCATAATTACAAACTGATATACGGATAACTCAATTATATCTAAAACTTAAATCCACAACTTTTTAAACTTATTCTGGACTATATGCCTGTAGTCTGGACTAGTTTGCAAAACATATAAACAAAAATCTTATTAACACTAACACACTTTTCACTTATATTAAGCCATATAATCAGACAAAAACACTTAAATAAATTATTTAACAAAGTTAAAAATCTAGAAATCACAAAAACAAAAAATATTTTTGTGTGTGTAGAATACCATTGTCATGGATCTCAAAATCTTGAGATCTCAAGTCAAAACTAGAATCCATTTCATCATCTTCTTGAGGCCTTTCTTGTTTTCTCAACTTTTCAACTCCCATTAACATACTCCTCAACTTCCCAGGAGAAAACCCCCCTCCTCCACTTCCCTGAAAATCAACTGAAGAGAACCTGAAACGAAAGAGAGAGAACATAATAAGTCGAGTTTAAGTAGAGAAACTTCGATTTGAACCCTAATTGAAATATAAAACCCCAATTTGAAGAAACCTTAATTAAAACTTTCAAATTTGACACACAACCGTGTCCAGAGAAGCTGAAATCAATTAATTTGAAGACTCCATAACTAGATCTATACTTAAACTAACGAGAGGGAGAAAAGAAAAGTTAGGAGAGAGAGGAAGAGAGAGAGGTGGTTGGAAGAGCGAGAGAGACAAAGAAGGGTTAATAAAAACAGGGTTAAGTGAAAAAATGAATAGGCGGCTCGTGAAAAATGAAATAATCAGCGCGATTTAAATTTACCTGTATTTTAAAAATATTTTAAAAATTTTATATATATATATATTAAACAAAATATCTTAAATAATATTTAAATAGCTAACTCATTTATTAATAAGATTTTATTTATTTAAAAATGTATTTATCACTTGTATATTATTTATTTATTTAGGACTCAAAGTAATACTTAATTTTTTCTTTTACATTAAAAATTTAACATATTATTAATTTAGTAAAATAAAATATTACTTAAAAAATAAAATATTGACATCTATATGATTAGATCCTAAAAAACAAAAGATATATATATAAATATATATTAGTGATTCAACTAAAACTACTTACTAGTGTCAAGTTCTCTATCAATATTTTGTTTTTTTTTTAAATATTTATAAATGATGCAACCGTACGGATGTCAAGAACTGTATATATTGGAGATATGACAAAATTTTCAGAAAAAAATTAATTTATTTGATTTGCTATTTTAACAGTCAACCAATGATTTAACTAGTACTACTTACCCGTGTTTAGTCTCATGTTGATGTTTCAATTTTTTTAAAAATATTTCATTTCAAAATAACTTTATTTGATTTGACATTTTAACAGTCAAGCATCAGTTTGACTAGTACAGCTAACTTGTGTTGAATCTTGAATTAGTGTTTCGATTATTTTAAAAATATTTTTCAACGATCCATACGTATGGATTTCAATAGATATATATATTAGTGATATAACCAAAATTTCATATCAAAATAAATTTATTTGATTTGACATTTTAACAGTCAAGCATCAGTTAGACTAGTACAACTAACTAGTGTTGAATCTTGAAATAGTGTTTCGATTATTTTAAAAATACTTTTCAACGATCTAACCGTATGAATTTCAATAGATATATATTAGTGATATAACCAAAATTTCATATCAAAATAAATTTATTTGGTTTGACATTTTAACAGTCAAGCAACAGTTTGACTAGTACAGCTAACTAGTGTTAAATCTTGAATTAGTGTTTCGATTATTTTAAAAATATTTTTCAACAATCCAACCGTATGGATGTAAATAGATATATATATTAGTTATTTAACCAAAATTTTATATCAAAAATTTTTTATTTGGTTTGACATTTTAGCAGTCAAGCATCAGTTTGACCAGTACAGCTAACTAGTGTTGAATATTGAATTAGTGTTTCGATCATTTTAAAAATATTTTTCAACGATCCCACCGTATGGATGTAAATAGATATATATATATATATATATATTAGTTATATTACCAAAATTTCATATCAAAATAATTTTATTTGGTTTGACATTTTAACAGTCAAGAATTAGTTTGACTAGTAAAGCTAACTGGTGTTGAATCTTAAATTAGTGTTTTGATTATTTTAAAAATATTTTTCAATGATCCAACCATATGGATTTCAATAGATATATATTAGTAATATAACCAAAATTTCATATCAAAATAAATTTATTTGGTTTGACATTTTAACAGTCAAGCATCAATTTGACCAGTACAGCTAACTAGTGTTGAATCTTGAATTAATGTTTCGATTATTTTAAAAATATTTTTCAATGATCCAACCGTATGAATGTCAATAGATATATATATTAGTGATATAACCAAAATTTCATATCAAAATAAATTTATTTGGTTTGACCTTTTAACAGTCAAGAATCAGTTTGACTAGTACAGTTAACTAGCTTTGAATCTTGAATTAGTATTTCGATTATCTTAAAAATATTTTTCAACGATCCTACCATATGGATGTAAATAGATATATATATATATATATATATATATATATATATATTAGTTATTTAACCAAAATTTCATATCAAAATAATTTTATTTGGTTTGACATTTTAACAGTCAAGCATCAGTTTGACTAGTACATCTAACTAGTGTTGAATCTTGAATTAGTGTTTCGATTATTTTAAAAATATTTTTCAACGATCTCACCATATGGATGTAAATTGACATATATATATATATATTAGTGATATAACCAAAATTTCATATCAAAATAAATTTATTTGGTTTGACAATTTTAACAGTCAAGCATCAGTTTGACTAGTAAAGCTAACTAGTGTTGAATCTTGAATTAGTGTTTCGATTATTTTAAAAATATTTTTCAATGATCCAACCGTATGGATGTCAATAGATATATATATATTAGTAATAGAACCAAAATTTCTTATCAAAATAATTTTATTTGATTTGATATTTTAACAGTCAAGTATCAGTTTGACTAGATAAAAACCTTAGTTTTATACAACAGAGATTCAAACGATCGAACAAAAAATGAAGAAAACAAAATAAATACATCATCGGGATTTTTTATATAAAAATTTCCACATTCATTACATGGACATCTTATTCTCCCCTTTGAATCATCTGTATTTGCAACGACAAACTTAATGAAACCATCAACACCAATTTTGTACTTTTCCGTTATATTTTTCCTTGCATCAAATCGACGATTCATCTGTTAGGTCCCAATATGTTTGTAGAAGGGGGGTTGAATACAAACTATACCGTTTAATCGAATATAATGCGGAATGAAATAAGTGAAACAAAATTCAATTTAAATAAAACTATTATTAAACTTGAAAGGTGTTACAACAACGGCATCATTTACAAGGGATTAATCTCAAATAAATTATTCCAAATCTAGAATAAATTCGACATGAACTTTTTCTATTTTTAAAATAAAATGATCAAATGCTAAAGGTAATTTGAGATTAAGTTCTAGGGATTTTGATCCGCTAGATAGTTACACAAGAACAAGAGAAGGATTTCTAGTGGTTTAGATTTAACAATAAATACTAGAAATTAATGTCCTGTAATATTGCAGTTAAAGATAATATGTTCTCTGCTTCTTTTTGTTTCTTTGTTCTTGAGTTGTTGAATATTCAATGTTGTCGTCTTGAATGATCTGCTGTTGATTTCTTTAGTAATCAATCAATAGAATTGAATTGTACTGGCAAGACAATCCGTTCATCTAGCAAGACAATCGGTGAGACTATTGAATGAACTGGCAAGCCTATCGGCAAGACAATCCTTTGAGCTGGAAAGACTTTCGGCAAGACAATCTAAAAGAACTGGAAAGACTTTCGGTATGACAATTGAACTGTCATACCAGTTCAAATGTTTGTCTTGCTGAATTAATATTGAATATTAATTCAAAATCACTTCTGAAAATATATAATTTTAATTCAGAATTAATTAACCAATACATGAAAGTATTTGATAGAGGGTTTATGTTCATTCATAATCTCATAAGGAGTCTTCATGAGGTCCTTGTTGATTAGAGTTCGATTGTGAGTATAACATGCAGTATTGACATCTTCAGCCCAAAAGTATATTGGAAGACCTGATTCACTTAACATAGTTCTTGCAACTTCAATCAATGTACGGTTTTTCCTTTCTACCACTCCATTTTGCTGAGGGGTTCTAGGAGCTGAAAATTGTCTGGTAATCCCTTTGTCTGTACAGAATCCATTGAGAAGTGAATTCTTGAATTCTGTTCCATTATCTGACCTTATTGCTCTAACAGGGACATTATAATCTAACTTGATCAACTTGATATGATCAATCACAACTTGTGGTGTTTTATCCTTAGAGTGAAGGAATAAAACCCACGTATACTTGGAATAGTCATCAACTATCACAAGACAGTAACACTTCTTAGACATCGAAAGAACATTAACTGGTCCAAACAAATCCATGTATAATAATTGAAGAATACCAGTTATGGAGGATGTGTCAGTGCCTTTGTGACTTGCTTTCTTTGACTTTCCTTTCTGGCATGCCTCACACAGTCCTTCTGGGGAGAACTCCAGTTGAGGCAGACCTCTGACTAATTCTCTCTTAATAAGAGAATTCATTGCTTTGAAATTGAGATGGGAAAGTCTTTTGTGCCATAGCCAACTCTCATTTGACGATGCCTTTGCATAGAAATAATTGACTTCAGGACTACTTCCAGAGTTCATGTCAGCTACGAACAGATTTCCTTTCCGGATTCCCATCAAGGAGGGTTTTTCACTTTTCTTGTGCAGGATCTGACACTTCAGCTTGTCGAATAAAACATAGTATCCCTCGTCACCGAACTGACTGATACTAAGCAGATTGTGTTCAAGTCCTTGCAGTATATACACATTTTCAATGATAACATTTCCAGCTTGCAAACAGCCATATCCCTCAGTTAAACCTTTGTTGTTATCTCCAAAGGTAACCACTGGGCCAGCTTTCTCAACCACATTTGATAGCAGGGCTCTATCTCCAGTCATATGTCTTGAGGATCCGCTGTCAAGAATCCACACTACCGGTTCCACCTGTTTAATGCCCTGCAATACAAATGGATTAGACCTTCTTCGGAACCCAAACTTGGTTGGGTCCGGTATACTTGTAGAATTGGCCTTTATCAGGAAAAACAACATTCTTAAATTTTATGTTCTCAACTTTCTCAACGACTGGACATTTGACCTTGTAAACAGCCTTGACAAATTTCTGTTTAGGCTTAGGCACAAATGTCTCCTTTCTAGCTTTAGGAGGACTAGCAGTCTTAGACCTATTATGCTTCCTATTATTCACATGCTGACGAGGAGTAGTCTTATCACTAGAAATGTGCTTACCATTAAAATAAGCAAACATCAAATTAAAAGCACAAGACATGCAATTAGGAACACCACATACTTTATGAGAGGAATTAGCAACAGGCAAATTATGCATGGTAGGCATGGCATTTTTGTTATCCAACTCAGGTGTGTCTGAGTTAGTCTTAGTTGCTTTCACAACTTTGACTGGAACTTTCGACACACTTGACTTGGAAACAACCTTCTCATTAGCAAGATCTTCAGCACATATTTCTTCTTGAATAATAAAGGAGGTCTCATCAAATGTGTAATAACCCCAAAATTTTTCAACTTTTTGTAACCCTTGTGAATAGTGTTTTAGCTGAATGAGAAAACTTTTCACGCCACACTAGGTAGGGGTTCTGTTATGGATATTCTGGGATTTTATTAGTACTCTATGAAGTATATAAGTGTATGTAAATATCGTCAGAACCCAATTCCGAACACTTTGGTTTTTCCCGGAAATCCACAAGATACGGAGAGAATTGAGTATAAGGTAACAGGATAAAAAGGATTTAAATTAAAGGATTATAATAGAGGATCATAAAAAGGAATATAACGTATTGAGAAAGGTTAAGGGAACCTAAGTAATAAGATCCCGGGTATGATCCTTCAAACGATAAACGAGAACGAAAGTTAAGCGAACCGTACAACAGATCAGCGGTCATTAGGCAAACGATTAGGAAGCTAATCAAAGGGTTTAATGGGAGTGATGTCATCCAACCAATAGAAAGGAGACAAGGAAGGGAGGATGACATCATAAGGGTGACATAAGCATGACATGGAAGAAGGGAGGTGTGGTTGATTAAGGACCACACAAATTCAAGGGCAAGGTGGTAATTTGCTAAATCAAAAACAAAACCAAGCCAACCAACTAGCAAATCATTTCATCAAAAATCAAAAAAATCAGCCAAGGCATTGTTCTTCATATTAGCTCTCGGCTTTTTGCCTTTTTCAAAGAAAAAATTTCCAAAATCAAGATCCAAGCATCCTTAATTGGTAAGAAAATTCCCTAACCATCTTTATGCTTAGTTATGGCTATATCATGAGTTTAAGCCATTAATTATTTCTCTAGCTTCTCCATTTAATCAATGAAGAAGACAATGAATAGTGTTTTCAAGTTTTTAACTTGAACTTTTTCTTGTTTTTCTTGAAGATCCAAGCTTTCCTAAGGCTTCTCCAAGCTTCTTAAGGCTTCCTAGCTCAACCCACCACTTCAAGGAAGGTATACCATTTTCAAACCCTAGGTTCATATATATTATAAGGTGATTTTGATGAGTAGGATGTTATTGTAGTTGTTGTTATGATTAGAGTTTGAGATTTGGAATGGTAGTGAAATGAAATGGTAATTTTGTGGTTTTGATTTAAAGAAACTTAAGAATGATTAAAGTAAAGTTTAAGCATAAGTATGAATGGTTAAATTGAATTGGTTGGGGTTGTTATGATGTGATAAGGATGGGTGTTTGTTGTGTGTTGGATTTGAG
The DNA here is from genome assembly GCF_009905375.1 of Apium graveolens. Classification (NCBI taxonomy): domain Eukaryota; kingdom Viridiplantae; phylum Streptophyta; class Magnoliopsida; order Apiales; family Apiaceae; genus Apium; species Apium graveolens. The sequence goes on from NC_133654.1 coordinate 52,360,357, forward strand.
GATGGTTTGTGTTGATTGTGGGTAGTTTAAAAAATGGGAAATCGCGTAAACATAGCCGTCGTAACGTCCGATTTTCTTTGGACTGTTTTTGTGCATAGCATTAGGACCCGAGAACCCCCTGCTAAATTGTGACCACTGCCATGTTTAGATAGCTCATGTTACGAGCTTCGTTTTGATATGTAGTTCGTCCGATTCCGATTTACGGTTTAGGAGAAACGACCGTTTCAAGTAACGGCGTTTCACGAACGAAACTTTTTCCCTCGCCTTACTTTGAAACATAGGTTAAAGACCAAAAAGGGTTAATTAATGTGTGAAACATTTATGGTAAGTGTGTTAGGCAGTTGGTAAGTCATTCGCGAAGGAATCGCTTTAAAACTCGTAAAGATTAAATTATTAAAAATGATGGAGCCGAGGGTACCCGAGTGACTTAAGCGAATCGGTGAGCGTAAAACTAGCATTAGAGTCTAAGTTAGTTAAAGCATAGATTTACAAGTGATTTTGGTTTAATTCCAACTTACTTGTTGTTTATAGGTTATCAGACTCGTCCCGAGCCTTTCTCACCCCCAAGTCGCTCAGGCAAGTATTCTATCCGATACACTGTTGTTGTGATGTAAATGTATGTATATGCATTATCTTGTGATATTGCATGATTGTTATTTAGCAAATGTTGCGATATATTGTAGCATGTGATATGGTATATATGCATGCCTGTTTTATATTCTTGAGATATATATCTGTCGGTTTATTTGATAATACCTATGCTAGAGGATAGTTGTATCTTGCATATACCCTTAGTATAGGGACTCAAAGGTGAAAATATTTTCTAAAACCGGGAGTCGAGGATCCCGAGTAGATTTTGTATATATATGGATATGGATATATATATATTTATATATATATATGGTCATAGTTTTCAAAACTATAAATCGAATAAGGTTTATTCGATAACTTTAAACTTCATTTTATTATTGAATATTATTTCGAATATTATTCGAGGACTTATGACTCCTTTTACTTTATTAATGAGTATTATTTTGAATATTCATTCGAAGGCTTATGACTCTTTTATATTATTTATGAATATTATTTGAATATTCATTTGAGGATCTATGACTCCGATTATGTGCTGTAATATATTCTTTATTTTATTAAAGAATAAGATGTCAATAATCAAACTTATTTTTGATTATTCAAATAAAGATAATACTTTCATATAAGTATATCTTTGGTTATTTAATACTCGTTTCAAGTATAAGTTTTAATACTTCTACTTCAATTATTTTTATAAAGACTATTCTTTATGGGAATATTATTTAATTAATAATATTCAGATATTTTCTAATATTCTGGGGACTGATTTACTTCATTAAATCAGCCTTACTCCAAACACTCTTTAAAGTGTTTTCGAGTCTTCAAAATGATTTTTAAAAGTCAGAGCGGATCCCAAAACTCATTTTTATATTTAAGATCTTCCTTTTTAAAGGGGATTTAAATACTCGCTCAAAACCTGGGGAATCCGGCTCTGTGGTGTATTTTATATTCGCAACAAGGTTGCAGATTTGGTAAATGAATTGATTACTTGCCCAACGTTCGGGAAGTAAGCCCCTCTCATTGAGTCGGCATAAGCGACAGGCCGGGGTACGGTCTATTATTGTGTAAGTGGCTCAGTGGGAGTCCATCAAATGCATAAGTGGCTGAGTGGCAGTCCAGCATAGGTCTTAATTATGACCAGGGTGATGACCAGTGGGGAATTCGTCCATCTACTAGTAGAAAAGGTTACTTATTGGTATCTTTGCCTGATCAGCGAGATATCGGATTTATGCCAAAATTCTTTTCCTTTCCAAAAATTCATTGGATGTTTCGAACTCTGTTCATACTTCACATAACAGAGGTTCCAGGAAATGTTTTCGGGATATATATGTATGTGGATATATATATATATCGGGACTAAATAAAGTATCTCATAACTTTTTCATTCAATAATATTTCAAAGATTGAATCTATTCAAGTCTTAACTTGTGGTCTCATCTATGGGATGTTTTTCTTAAAACTTATAATACTTTGAACGGTGGCAGTTCAAGTAACTTTATATGATATAAGTGTGGTGAAGTATTGGTAACTTCATTCCTTGTTTTTACTTATATCTAGCAAGTAATTATCTTGCATATGATAGAGATGCTATTAAGTATCCATTTAGATACTTATATTATTGTTATCACTATATATATTATCTTGCGAGCTGTAAGGCTCACTCTTGCTTTATTTCTTCATCACACAACAACAGTTAGGAGAGATGGCCAGACTCCAGCAGACCCAGCGCAAGCGCGTGGGAAGCGTCCCGCGTCTTCCCGCTGATATTGTAGCTGCTATAGCTGCAGAGGTAGATCCATTGTAGTTTAGACCATCTACTTTTGAGAATCAAATTATGTATAATTATAACTTGTGGCAGATAATGGCAATTAACTGTAAATTATCAAGTAATCATTTTGGGTTGTAATAATTTTAAATTGTGGATTCAAAGACTTGTACTTATTTCAATTTCATCTCTGAGACTATAACGGGTTATGGTGTGTGTTAGTGTGGGGTCACAGTATGAGGTTATTTATTATTAATTAAGTGAAGTGATATTGTGGAAAGAAAGACCGTGACAACCCGGATCCCCGACCCCGGATCTGGGGGTGTTACAAAATGGTTCAGCAATTGATTCTTTATAGAGGGGTTTATCAACACCCTTAAGCACATGTGGTACTTCCCTACCTTTAGCACAAACATGAGGAGGGGAGTTTATGCCTAATTCTCCAATAGGAACATTGTAATCATAACCTACTCCAGATGTTTGATTAATAGCTTGCTTATTGTAGAACTCTTTAGCCGTAGAGCAAGAATTAAAGTAAGCTTTAACCTTAGTCTCAAGATCGGTGATCTTGTCTTTGAGAATAGTTTCGAGTTGTCTATAACAGTCAACTCTATTCTCTAGAAAAGATACTTGTTCTTTTAATTTGTCTTGATTAATGTGCACAAGTCTTAATTCATTGACCTCTTTCTCAAGGTCTTTGATTTGTTGAGTTAACATTTCATTATCAAGACGAGCACAATCTAAGGAGCCTCCTAGATGATAAACTAATTCAGCATCAGTAAATTTTACCTCTTTTCTTGGCGATGAAGTGTTTCCATCAATAGCCATAAGAGCAAGATTCCCAACTTATTTATCTTCACTGTCAGTATCATCCCAACTCCTTCCCTTTGCCAGGTAAGCCCTTTCAGATTTACTCTTCTGATTAGAATCATAAGAGTTCTTCCTTACTTGCTTTGGCTTCCTGCATTCTGTGGAAAAGTGTCCCAACTCATTGCAGTTAAAGCATCGAATAGTGCTCCGATCAACCATCCCTATTTTGTATCCACCACTGCTGGTGTTAGAGGATGAAGATCCACCATTCTGGAATCTGTTGTAGTTGGACTTGTACTTGAACTTGGGATTCCTCTTAAATCTGACATTGGAGAATCTCTTGACAATCATTGCCATTGACTCATCTTCCAATTGCTCCAGTTCTTCCAAGGAGTAAAACTCATCTCCTGATTGATTTATAGTAGGAGGATCAAATTTTGCTACTATCACATTTTCCTCAGCCTTGGAAGACTGTACCATTCTCTCTGACTGTTGAGATTGTTGTTATTGTTGTGGTTGTTATTGTTGTTCTTCAGCTACTAGAGCAGTAGACGTGCTGACCACTCTACCTTTCCCGTAGACTTTCTTCTGCTGCATTTGCTCCAACTCATAGGTTTTTAGCACACCATAGAGCCTTTCCAAAAAAATCTCATTCAGATCTCTCGCTTCTCTTATGGCAGTGATTCTATGTTCAAGATGAGTTGGCAGTGTTAAAAGGAACTTTTTGTTGACCTCCCTGATTGAATAATATATTCCATTTATGTTCAGGTTGTTGATCAATGCATTGTACCTCTCAAACAATTCAGTAATTCCTTCTCCTGGATTGGATTTAAAATGTTCATACTCAGAGGTTAGGATCTCTAACTTGTTCTCCCGAACTTCCTCTGTGCCTTCATTAATCACCTCAATAGTTTCCCAGATGTGTTTGGAATTTTTACAGTTCATCACATGTCTGTTCATCAAGGGATCAAGGGAATCAACTAAAATTAATTGAAGGCTGGTATCCAAGGAGGCCTCTTCTTTTTCAGCAGGAGAAAAATCCTCAGGATCTTTTACATAGGTTCGAGCTTTGGTAATTACAACATTATCTTCTATAACCTCTGGTTCAATAACCATCGGAATTTTTGGACCCTTCTTTAACACGTCCAGATATTTGGGATTTTCAACTTGTAAAAACAAGAGCATCTTCTTCTTCCACATAATATAATTTTCTTAATCGAATAGTGGAATTTTAACGGTTCCAACTTTTTGTGTAGTCATTATGAACTTTTGAGTAAATAAAAATTCAAGGAGTGGAAGAATCACAAAAGTCTAGGATCTTGATTTGTTCGTTAATCAGAAGGCTCTAATACCAATTGTTAGGTCGCAATATATTTGTAGAAGGGGGGTTGAATACAAACTATACCGTTTAATTGAATATAATGCGGAATAAAATAAGTGAAACAAAATTCAAGTTAAATAAAACTATTATTAAACTTGAAAGGTGTTACAGCAACGGTATCGTTTACAAGGGATTAATCTCAAATAAATTATTCCAAATCTAGAATAAATTCGACATGAACTTTTTCTATTTTTTGAAATAAAAAGATCAAATGCTAAAGGAAATTTAAGATTAAGTTTTAGGGATTTTGATCCACTAGATAGTTACACAAGAACAAGAGAAGGATTTCTAGTGGTTTAGATTTAACAATAAATACCAGAAATTAATGTCCTGTAATATTGCAGTTGAAGATAATAAGTTCTCTGCTTCTTTTTGTTTCTGTGTTCTTGAGTTGTTGAATATTCAATGTTGTCGTCTTAAATGATCTGCTTTTGTTTTTTTTAGTAATCAATCAATAAAATTGAATTTTACTGGTAAGACAATCCATTGATCTAGCAAGACAATCGGTGAGACTATTGAATGAACTGGCAAGACTATCGGAAAGACAATCCTTTGAGCTGGAAAGACTTTCGGAAAGACAATCTAAAAGAACTGGAAAGACTTTCGGTATGACAATTGAATTGTCATACTAATTCAAATGTCTGTCTTGCTGAATTAATATTGAATATTAATTCAAAATCACTTCTGAAAATACATAATATTAATTCAGAATTAATTAACCAATTAATTCAATTAATCAATAAATTAATCTTTGCAGATATAATTTATTTTCTTAATTAAATTATATGACTTAATTAATTAATAGAGAATTAATACTATTCTTGAACAACAACCACTCTTCTGACAATCTTCTGAAAATCACTAAAAAATATGAATCAATTCCACCACTACAATGTTGACACTCGATGTACTGTCTGGTTCATGAATGACTAACTTCTGTGACGTTTCTTCATATCTTGACTTTAATAACTTGATTTTCTTCAGATTAAATCCCTGTAATTAATTGATACTCTGACAAGATCTCTGTCACTTGATTAAATCCACAATCTTGATTTATATCACTGAGGCTTGATCAATTTCTTGAGCTTCTTCCAGTGAATTAATTCCTCAAGTCTGTAGATAGACAATGTTCCTTAATCCTTTGACATATGTTACTTTGAGAGATCTCTTTGAAGATAGAACCACTATTTACTTGTTACATTCTTATTTGAGTTGAGTTAAATCCTCGAATAAACAAATAGGCTATGACATATGCCTTTCATCATCCAACTACGATCCGATGTCATCTACAAGATGTATAGATACTATAACTAATAATCTATTACTAATTAACAAAACATACCTAAATAAATTCATTATGTGTACAAGATATTTAGTGAAAACAAATGAACAATAATTATTTCATTTTTTTAAATTATTTCAATGATTTAATTCAAATTATCTTGTATCAAGCAGATAAAATTAACAAATATATTAAACTCTTTTAGTTTTCGAAGACTACATTTAAATTATTAACAATTAAATTTTAAAATTTCATTTCAATTATATCAATTAATATTACATTTATGTGAGAAATAAATAAACAAAAATCATGATAAACAAAGTATAAGTAGTTCAAAAATTGTACTTACTTGACTTGAAAGTAGTAGATATTTGAGCTTGAAATGGAAGGAAAATGGTAGAAATTTTGAAGGAAAGGAAGTGGAGATGGCGAAATGGAAAGTATGGACAAAATCCACCGCATTCGGCGGATTTTATAAAAGCGACCACTAGTGGTTGTTTTTATTAAAATGACCGTTGTATTTTTTTTAATGTTTTTTGGTAATTAATTTAAAAGCGACCGGGCGATCGCTTTTGTTTTCTAATTTCAGGCTTCATTTTGGCGGCAATTTTCCCACCTAATCTTGAAACCTTAAAATCGACCGCTGATAAATAGGCGGTTGCTTAATAAAAACCACCGACTAAAAGCCACCGGCCTTAAATTCCACCGAATAAAAGCGACCGCTTACAAAAACCACCGATATCGGTCGCTTTTATGCGCGGTTTTTGGTCAAGTGAGATTGATCTTAAAAGCCACTGTTTTTGGTGGAATTTATAGTTGGTCGCTTTTGTTTGGTCATTTTTACTCTTTTTTCTTGTAGTTAGTCATGGGACACGCTCGTAAAAATATCTTAGAAAGATAGAATGTAAAATCTGTAAATTTTATTTTTAATTTATTTATTAGATATTAGATATTAATTTGTTTAGATAAATATTTTAAATTAAAATATTCCAAAAACTTTTTTTTCAAGTTATTTGAATTTGGAAAAGATTTGTTATAAGTGAAAAGAAGTGTGAGAATATTTTCGAAAATCGAAATCTTTTTAAATTAGATATTTGTGTGTATTGAATATATAATTATATATTTAATTTTAGGAATTTACTTAGAATGATTGGAAGTTCTGTAATAATCTTAATTATCGATTTAGGATTTCGTGTGCCTATATAATTAAGGTCGTACATAATTCATCTAAAGAGGTACCATACAACTTCCGATTTTTATTTATCATATAAATGTTCTGCTTGCTTTCGATGCCCGCTGAGTAATATGATGGATATAATATTTGTTTATGCTTGAGATTTGCTTGCATGCGTAGGTTTTGCAATAATATAAATTGATTTTGTACAGTGATACCGTATAGTTGATGTTTTGTATATCTTTCTTATTAATATATTGTATGAATAAATTATTTGTTTCTCGTAAATAATCCACACTTTTAGCAGTTTTGTGTTGAATCAAATTCTATCAAGCCTGCGAATTCCTATTGTTGGAAATACTTGGGTTCAACTTCTGGACTCGTGTTTGGCAGTGGAGCACAAGGGGCTTAAAGTTGTGGCCCTCTTGAGCCTTCGAATCTACTGCTACCACATATGAAGAGAAAGGAATGCCCGAAGGCACAACAAAAGGTTGCTTTGGTCCCACAAGTTACTTCAAGGGATTATAGTGGATGTCAATGCCCGCGTTTCATCATCTAAGTGGTTTCAGGAATTAGATTGTATAGGGGTTATTGCAGATTGGCATATCTAGTCTAGGGTTTGTCTTAGAGCTTTTTGACTTTCTATTTTCAATCTATGTTTTCTTAGATTGATCATAGACTGTAGTCTCTAGGGATTTGTCCTGGAGCAAGGGTTAATCCCTTTTCTTCTTGTTTATATATACACAGTTTAGCAAAAAAACCATGCTGGTTGTGCACATATTTATTTATACCATGATCTTTGATTTATATAAATAATTGTTTGTTAAATTTGGGCAGGTCTTTTAATTGTACTAGAAGTTAAGGCACATTAATCTAATTATAATGTGCATGTCAGCGATTTAAGGCCGGCTTATTTTGTTTAATATGCATGCCTTGAATTACTTCTATCTAAATGTAGTATTTGATTTGATTAATTGTTCACTAAATGTGCGAAATGATATTTTGACATGTTTCTTAATTTCTAATTAATTGTTAATAATCATATAATTTTAGGATTTGTTCGTGTTTTGATATTCTATTTTCAGTCGCTTTCGAGGTAAGTGACTTATCATTACTCACTTAAATTATTAAATCTGTTCCTGTTTTTGAAATATTTTGATCATCTGATTTTCGAAAAATTATGATATCAAAAATAGAATTTTAGAAAAGATTATTTTATAGAATTTCCCTCGATTTTAGATTATACATTGAATCATAGAACCCGATCACTGGTTATTGTGATACATAGAACATAGAACTAGTTTTATGCACGTTCCGGAACACATCTTAACGAGGGCGTAAACTATCCCATCGAATCATCGAATTATAGAGCCGTGTCACAGGCATAATGTGACCGTAATTTAGAACTGTGCGAATAAAATATTTTTGGGCTGTTAAAGATTGTTTAATTGATTTAGAAATTCAGAATTTTTGAACTTATTGAAAAATAATATTTTGAAGCCGTCATACAATGGTTAGTTGATGGGCTTTGCAGCTCAATGTTTTAATATATTTCAGGTTTGGGCTTTTGGAAGCTAAGGATGTGAATTGTGTGGATTTTCGTGATATCTGTTTTTGAATAAAGATTATCGTTGTTATAGAATAAATTTGATTATCTGTTAGACATTTATTTATCCGATTTGTGGAGTTGCGTCTCCAATTTTATGATTTTTAGATTTAATAAGTTTGACTGTTGTTTTGACCCTTTATGGTATTTTGAATTATTGAAATAAGAATCTATTTCATATTAATTTTAATTTAGAATTAATAGTCTGGAAATACGGGTTTTCACACAGAGATATTCTTAACTTTTGTGAGATAATATGCACAAAGTCTCTACTGTATATAAAAAACCGTATTGCATATGTAATATGTTCAGGTAGCTCCTCAAAATATTTGAAATTGTTGATACTGGATATGTCAACACCACTGAGAAGCGTTCTCTAATTATATTTAATTATACTTAACATAACTTCAAGCACAGGAAAACGGCTTCAAAAATTAAATGTTAAAAATTTGTTATTGAAGGAAATATAATAGAGGCATGAGGCAAAGACGCTACAAGTACAATACACGAGATGATGGTATGTATAACACTAAAAATACGTAACAAGGAAGTAATTAAATTATTATTAATACAAATATTTGATGAGTATGAGATGAGTCACAACACTAAATTTTTATAAAGAGGTTAGATTCTGGGGGAACATTACAAAGACTCACTTGCTGCCTAAATTGCATTATGTATCTTCTTTTATGGCAAGGTGGGGGAGGTTATTTTTTGATTAATTTTGTGATAAAGTAAAAAAATAGAAGGAGATAATAAATGCTCTGGTGAACAGGTGCGATGAGGAAGGAATTCAAAATTATTTTGAGGAGAAAAAGAAGCTTGAAGAAATTTTGGTTCATGAAGAATTGTATTGGAAGCAAAGAGCTAAAGTCTTTTGGCTCACTGAGGAAGATACTATTTCTAAATTTATTCATGCCACCGCTTCGAAAAGAAAGAAAGCTAATCACATTTCGCATCTCTTGCCATCTGAGGATGAGGTGGTTGATAAACACGAGGAAATATGTAAGACGACAGTGGATTATTTCAAAAAAATATTTAGAGAGAGCGATCATAATATGAATGTGCAAGTGGAAGATGTAGGTTTGAGAGTAGTCACCGATGCTCAGAATGATAAACTCACAGCTGAGGTTACTTTTGTATAATTATCTGTAGCGGTGAAGCAAATGCACCCAGATAAATCGGCAAGGCCTGATGGTTTAAGCCCTGCTTTCTTTCAGGATTTATGGCAGCTTCTCGAAGAAGAAATTTATAATTGTTATCGTGGTTGGTTGGCATAAATCTCTTTCCCAGCTGATCTAAATGACACGACCCTGGTCTTGATCCCCATGAAAGTTAACCTTGAGAGAATGACAGAGCTTCGTCCCATTGCTTTTTGTAACATCTTGTACCTGATCTTAGCGAAGGTGCTCGCTAATAGACTGAAGGGTATTCTTTCAGACATTATATAAGAGAATCAAGCGGCATTTATCCTTGGAAGAAATAGCTCGGACAATCTTTTGGTGGCTTTTCAGACTCTACACTAGATGAAAAAGAAGAACGGAGGTCAAGTGGGAGAGGTGGCGCTCAAATTAGACATTTTCAAGGCCTACAATCGTGTTAGCTGGTCCTATCTAAAGTGCATAATGAAACCATGGGTTTTTATGATAAATGGACGAAATGGGTTATGCTCTGTGTAACGATGGTGTGAAATATTAATGGGAGTACTGTTGGGCCTATTAATCGGAGGCGTGGTTTGACGCGAAGAGACCCACTGTCTCTTTACCTTTTTCTTTTCTGCTTATAAGGTCTTTCTTATATTCTTAATAATGCAGCACTCGAGGGGAGTATATCAGGGTGCAAAATTAGTTCGAATGCTCCTCAGTTCACTCACTTACTATTGGTGAGACTGCGTAGCTGTATGAACAGTTACGTGATAACTCAACATGATAACAACACTAGAACATGACAGGTTAATAATACTACGTCTACACAAGAAATCAGGAAGAATGAAGACAAGGCAAATACGAAGAATCAGAAGATTAGAAGAAAGCCTGAAGTCTGTCTATAGGTCACTGAAAGAAGTTCATTAATATGATCATGCCTCAGTGAAGAACAAAGGTTAAAGACTTTCAGGATTTCAGAAATGTTGAAGATTCAGTATACAAGTGCTACCGGAAGATTTCAGTGTATTGGCATTGATTGAAGATAGACAGTGTTTGAAGCATAGGAATCTGAAGAATTGAAGACATGGTATAGACAGAAGTTAATGAAGACGTTGTCTAGAGTACCAGAAAGGATTCCAGTGAAAGTACAATTGTTTATTGACAGTCAATGTGTGAAGCAATAAAGTTGAGGCAAGCTTAACAATGTAATCAAGGCTATAATACGAAGACCTGAATCGGGGTTAGTCGTCTGTGAATCAGACCAGTTGCACCAGACGTCAACAGCTCATGAAAGGAATCTGGGTATTATTTATAGAAGAATTGTTAAGTTGAGGAACGTACTTGGATTGAACGTTTATCTGTTAAAGTACGAGAAGAGATGCGCGGGGTATGCAGCTCAACAACTCAGGGGACTGGCGAAGCTTAAAGTTTAATTGGTAAATTAAATAAATTTATTTAAAGGACTTTAATATAATTTATTTAATAAACTTAAATTGATTTATCTTATAAACTTTAAATAAGTTTATTTTATAAATCTTAATTAGTTTATTAATATAAGTTATATTTAAGTTTATTTTATAAATTAATTTAATTATAATTTAAACTTAAAAAGAAAAGAGAAAAAGAAAAAGAAAACAAAAACAAAAACAAAAACAAAAAGAAAAAGGAAACAAAAAAAAGGAAAAAGAAAATAAGAAAATCAAACAAAGGGTAAAGGACCTGGGTGACTTTTGGTCGCCACAGGTGTACTTGGTTTTAAGTACATAAACAGGTTTTTGGATATAACCTGTTGCCACAGGGAACCCCCCTCCCCCTGGTCGCCACACAAATCTAACAGCTTCCTTTTGCACTCCATGTCGCCATAGAAAAAGCTGTCGCCACATAGTACTCAATTTTCAACCACACATTATTGATAAAGTCTACACTTTGCAGCAGAAGAGATTCAACCATTCATTTCTGAATTATTTACTGTTCATCATCTCTGTCAAAAGAGAAGTGAAAATGGCAGCGGAGATTTACAGAGGCCATAGAAAAAGCTGTCGCCACAAATTACTCAATTCTCAACCACACATTATTGATAAAGTCTACACTTTGCAGCAGAAGAGATTCAACCATTCATTTCTGAATTATTTACTATTCATCATCTATCTCAAAAGAGAAGTGAAAATGGCAGCGAAGATTTACAGCGGAGATTTACAGAGGATTTCAAGCTACTTGAATATCCGGTTAACTTCTCACCGGAGTAACGTTATAATGCCCGATTTAATTCTTGTATATTCTTATGGGCATTATAATCGTTACCCGGTAATTAAATCCTAGTACAAACAAAAGTTAGATTATTGTAAAGGATTTGATTTGTAAATCTTTGTAGTAGTTAGGAACTTTATTATTCTTAGATTGTAGCCGGTTAATTTATTTACCAGAGTGTAGCAACACCCTCAAGGATTTATATACGAATATATATTTCCCCGAATATCTTGTGTTCCTTGTTTTTATCGTTCCAAACACTATTTCTCTCAAGAACACGAAACCACTAACCGAGCACTAAATAGTTTATCCGCTAAAGATTCGAAAGAATTTTTAATTTAGTGATTATCGTATTCAACCCCCCCTTCTACGATAATTCGGGACCTAACAATTGGTATCAGAGCCGACTGATTGACACACGAATCAGGATCCGGAAAATAACTTATTTTATTAATTTTTCATTTACATAAATTTTTTTTGGTAATTTGATTTAGAAAATTTAATTTAAATAAATTTATATGAACTTAATTTAAATAAATTTATTTTATAAATTTGATTAAATTAATTTACTATTTAAATTTTAGTAAATAAAATTTTTAATTTAAATTATTTTTCTTTCGAGTACATTTTCTAGGCTGCCAATGTTTGATTCACTTTAGTTTACACAACTGCCACTTCTTGTTTCTTTAGTTTGGCAATTCAATTTATTTGATTGCAAGAATAAGAATTGGCAGCTTCACAAAACAAGGTTGCCTGCGTCCATTTGTTGATCACGCGCCTCACGCCTGGACTGGTTGGTCAGTGACTTCCACGTGCGGGAAAAAGAATATCAGCAGCTTCCTGTTACTCCTCATCTGTTGTCGCCATAGGAGAGTGTCGCCACACACGCTTGCATGAGGAATTCAACGTCTTCTCTACTGCGACGTCTCAATTAGTTTCGCCTCAGCCGAAGCTGTTAAGTCCTATTGTCGCAATACAGGAGAGCAGCCGCACTTAACAATTTTGTTACCTCTAATTTTTATTTATGATTTATTTATTTTTCTGTAAAATTTAAATTTCATAAATTTAAATTTTTCTTAAATAATAATTTAAATTTTATTTAATTTTTAAAAAAATTCGAAATTCTTGAAAATTAGATTTTATGTTAATTTATTTTCTAAGAAAATTAAATATATTGGAAATTTAAATTTCTCTTAAATATTAAATTAGGGGTACTCATGTATTGGTAGACTTAGGATTCCTCCGGGCTTTTAAAGTGGATTTTAATCTTTCGAAGAAAACGAAGACTATGTGTTATTCAGACGGAAAATTCCCGATAATGGTTTTCTTAACCCAACAAAATTGATTTCAAGACCTACAGATGAAAATTGTGGATCTTCCTCAAAGGCTTACTCCATAGGATACCACTGGATTTTCAGATGCAGGGAATGAATGAAATTTTTACGGGTACAGTTTTTCTCAGAGATTTTAAGACAACTCTATGATTCCAGATTATACAGTCACACAGTGGTTTGTACCAATGCTATATTTATCCGGGAATCAATGAGATCAAACAGGCAGGAATTGTGGAGGTCAGAAGGAACATGAATTGTGGAGGTCAGAGAGAACAGTGGGGACAAACAAACATCTCAGTTACTTGCATTAAGGTTGGAACCTCGGGACAAAATGTAAGAGTTACTGATAGCGGAATCAGAAGAAGCTCAGGTAGAAGTACTTGAGGGAATGGACATCAGGGCAGTGTTTCACTTGTCAGGGAAGTTTAGTCATATCAAATTCACAAGGAGTACATAAGCTACATCCGAGGATCAAGCCTATCTATTCAGAAGCAGAGATTCTTACAGATTCAGTTCAAGAGGTGATTACAAGACTGAGAATGGGACATAAACAAGATTTGATAGCTATAAGTTTGACAAGTAATATGTATCAAGTAACTATCAGGGGTTTTGCTACAACAGAACAAGAAGCTTTACAAACAAGGATGAGAAGGGATTCAGTTGAAGAGCTGAGACAAAGGTGGAATGTTTTCTTAGGGAAGCAGCCAGTCAAAACTTATAGTGCACGGGAAAGTGTTGGAATGGATCAGATGACTAGAATCATGAATATCTTGCTTTCATAGCAATCTCTGAAGATGGTCCAACTCACATATCTCAGGTTTCAATTTCTTGAACCACTGCAATATTTTGTTCTCAATATTCAATACTGTTAGGAATATGTGTATTAGTTTGATGATAAGTTAAGCAAAACACTTAAGTAGAAATCTAGTGTTTGTAGCCTCAACGGATAAGACCATCTTGGCTATCCGTTGAAGGAGTAGCTTTACTTAGCAATAAGTTTAGTATTGTAGTACATTTCACTCTCTGGTTTCAAGCTGTAATTCTTAGATGTTGTTAGGAAATAATCAGTCATGTTGACTACTAATGGATGTACAAATAGGAGGGCTAATTGTAAATATTTCATGCCTTGTAATTTTGTATAAGTGAAGAAGTGTCAACGGATATTGAAGACCTTCAACGGATAAGAAACAAAGCTTCAACGGATGTCTTTAATGCTTCAACGGATAATATCCATCAACGGATAAGTGCTTCAACGGATAAAGACTTCAACTGATAATGCATCAACGGATAAAGCTTCAACGGATAAAGCCTCAACGGATAAGGCATCAACGGATGAAAGCTTCAACGGATGCTTAGTTCATTAGCAGTTGATAGTGACAATTCACAAGCTGACAGAGGCACATGGGTTGACAGAGACATACTGGAATGTGGAAGCCTCTAGGAGGAATCAAGAAAATGCAGCATTTCCATTCTGATGCAAACAAGGAAGTATTCAAAGATTTACAGATTATCCTAGATTGCATTGGATAGAGAAATGAAGAAGAAACATGTGAAGAATCTTTTCAATTGTATTTTTACAGTTTGTCTTCACTTGTAAACTTGGTGATATATAAACCAAGTAGCAGCTAGTAATTAGATATGAATTTTCCTGAGCTGTTTAGAAATATCAAAAGAGAAAATCATCTAGTTTGTACTAGGAAGTAGCTGTGATTTAATTCTTTGAATCACAGATTTTCTGAAATAACATATCTCTGGTGGAACAACAAATCCACCAGAAAAGTTTTTAAGGTCTGTTGTGTTCTTTACATTAGTGTTTGAATATATATCTGTCTGTATTAGCTTAAAGCAATTCATACACTTGTTTATCTTAAACACATAGCCTTTGAAACTGCTCAAAACTTGAAAAAGTTTTGAGATTTACATTCAACCCCCTTGGGAGAGTAGATGAAGGTGCATTTTCACCTTCCAATGGTGATAACTGTCTTTGTCAAGAACTGGGATTTTTACTCCAATATCCTTCTTACTCATCTTTGTTAGTTTCCAAGATCTTTAAACTCTTTGTGTGTTAAGAGCTTGCTCTGATACCAATTGTTATTCCTAATGAACTAACAATGAGATTTACAGAAGGGGGGTTGAATGTAAATCTCAAAACTTTTTCAAGTTTTGAGCAGTTTCAAAGGCTATGTGTTTAAGATAAACAAGTGTATGAATTGCTTTAAGCTAATACAGACAGATATATATTCAAACACTAATGTAAAGAACACAACAGACCTTAAAAACTTTTCTGGTGGATTGTTGTTCCACCAGAGATGGTATTTCAGAAAATCTGTGATTCAAGAAGTTGATCACAGCTGCGTCCTAGTACAAACTAGATAATTTTTCTCTCAATATTTTTCTAAACAGCTCTGGAAAAATTCTTGTCTAATTACTAGCTGCTACTTGGTTTATATATCACCAAGTTTACAAGTGAAGACAAAGATAAAAAGTACAATAATAAAATAAGTTCTCCACTTGTTTCTTCTCCATTTTACTCCAGTGCATTGTTGACTATTGCCTCTTTATACTAGAGTAGAACGGCTGCTTTTTCTGATGTTCCTGAAATAGGCTACCACATCTCAGTTGTCTCTGTCAACCCATGTGCCTCTGTTTGTAGGTACAACTACCACTTGTCAACTGCTATTTAACAGAACATCCGTTGAAGCCTTCATCCGTTGATGGCTTTATCCGTTGATGTGTTAGCAATTGAAGCTCTATCCGTTGATGCACTCATCCGTTGAAGGATGTTATCCGTTGAAGCTTTAGAGACATCCGTTGAAGCTTTGTTTCTCATCCGTTGAAGGTCTTTAAGTTATCCGTTGACACCATTTCATTTATACAAAATTACAAGGCATGAAATACTTACAATTGGCCTTCCTATCTGCATATCCTCTAGTAGTCAACATGACTTATAATTTCCCTCAACATTTAAGAATTATATCTCAAATTTAGAGACTGAAATGTGCTACAACACTAGACTTATTTCTAAGTAAAGCTACACCATCAACGGATAGCCAAAATGGTCTTATCCGTTGAGGCTACAAACACTAGATTTCTACTTAAGTGTTTTGTTAAACATATCATCAAACTAATGCACATATATTCCTAACAATCTCCCCCTATTTATGTCTATAAGAACTGTAGACATAAATTCAAGGTTAACTTGATGATAACAAAACACTTAACAAATATATGAACTGAAACTAAGTAGAAATTCAAAAGTGCTACAAAAGTGTATGTACTAGAAGGTAATTGAAGATTTACAATATTTCCAAGGGTGCTCCTCTAGCCTGAGCAAATCATCTTTTTCTTCTTTGATCCCTGGTTTTCTTTCCTAGCCCTTTGTCATTTTCCTCAATTTGGAGTTGGAGTTGTCTAAAGAATTCAGCTTCATCTTCATCACTGATATCCAACTTAGATTGCATTTCTTTGAGAGTTTCATTGCTGGCAATCTTGAGTTGGTCTTCAAGTCTGAAAAATCTTCTGACTCCTTTATCATCTCTGAATTCCATCAACCAATGAGGTGATTTGTGAATTGTAGTTCCCCTTTCTTGAATGAGTAAGGTTCTGGGCAAAGCATTGGGCTCCCTCCAAGTTTTCCTTATGTTGGCAATCTTGTTGAGAATTTCAGTCTTGGCAGTCCTGGTAAAGCCAGAATCCTTTTGTATGGCTGAAAAGACTCTGATCAAGGTAGAGTAGCCTTCATTCAGAATCCTGTAGAGAGGCCATATTCTTTCCCCAACTCCTTTGTATCTGAACACCAATCTCTCTGGTAGCTGTCTGTAGGCAGCAATTCCCCTTACATCCTCCAGCTCATCCAGATAGAGTTCAATGTCTGAAATTTCTTTTATGTCACAGATGTGAACATAATCATCTTTAGAAATGGGTGGCTTAGGGTTAGGTTTATGTTTTTGAGTGAATTTCTTAGAGTTTAGGGGAGGTGTAGATTTGGATTTTCTTTTCTGTTTCTTTGGTAGTGGAAGAGTGGTTAAAAAGGTAGGCAAATTGATGGTGTCCCAATCAATAGGTTCCTCTTTTGGGATGATTGGTTCACCATGGATGTTTATAGTGGGATCAGCAATAAAGGGTTCAGGTATGGAAGGTAGAGATTTAGTTTCTTCAGTGTTGCCTTCACTCCTTCTATGTGCCTTGGCCTTTCTTCTGTTTCCCTTCTGCCATTCCTCTTTTTCCTCCATACTTTCACCAAATATACTCCCAAAAACCTCATCTAAGTTTGCAATCTTGTCTTCACCCCTGACTTCAATTCCTTTCTCATTTTCAACTAGACTTGACTTTAGCTTTTGTTCAAGCTTTGCTTGTGCTCTTTTGTCAGCCTTGAGTTTTTCAGCTTCTTTCTTTAACCTTTTGGTTTCTTCCCTCTTGGCTATTGAGAATTTGGGATGTCCTTGCATCACACATATGCTCTTTCCCTCTCTAAAGATAATAGCCATGTTTCTCCTTACTGCCTCATCCATGGTCTCCTTGTGTTTTATGATGCTAGTACCCAAAACTTTGTCTTCATCAGGCTTTGGAAGAGGAAAGTCCACTTCTTTCATCTGAGCAAAGTCTAGAGGGTTCTTTGTGGAGTCCTTGCTGGATCTAGTGTTGGGCTTGAGAACCATAGGTTTTAGATTCTTGAAAGAAGTCTCTCCAACCTTATTTCTCCTTTCTGGCTTGTGCTCCATATTGATTGGTTCAACCTTTGTGCTATGTTTCACAGATATTGATTTATCTTATGTAGAGCCAAACAACTGTTGCACCCTTTCATCAATTCTCCTCCTTTGCTCTTTCACTTGAATTTCAGCTGCTGCTAGCTGGATTAAATCAATTCCATCAGGCTTTCCTTTGATTTAAATGATTGGAGAAGTAGTGATGGCAGGAACTAGCACTTTAGATATTTGGATTTTTGTAGATGGCTCTCCTTCCCCTTCCCTTTTACTCTCCCCCTTTTTGTTATCATCAAGGAGAGGGGTCAAGCCCTGTGCTTTTGCCAGCTGCATAAGTAGAATTGTTTGAGATTGTTGGTTGTGAAGAATGGTGGCCACAGAATCTTCAATAACTTGAACTATGTCTTCCAATTTGGCCAGCCTCTTTTCAGTATGTGATTCCTTTTTCAATCTCAACAAAATGTCCTGCATTGTACCATAGGGCATGACTGAATCCAATTTTTCAGAATTGTAGGATTTCAAGTCAGCAATATCCTTTCTGAGTTCATCCACACTCAGATTCTGTCTTACTTGCTGCAACTTCATGAGATGCAGTGAGTCCAAGTGAGCTGTAAGGATAGCCTTTGTACCAGCATGAGAAGTTTTCTGAATGGCCTGTTTGATAGTACTGATTTGTTTGACTAAGGAGACATTGAATTGCCCTGTTGTAGACTCCTTTGTTAAGACCCATTCAGGTAGATTTGGAATAGAACTAGGGCCTTCATCTCCCCCTAAGTTCATGCTTCCATCTGAAGAAACAAAGTCATCATCATCAGAATTTACTCCAAATTCTTCAGATGACTCACCAGCTTTTGAAGGCATCTTGTTAATAGCAGCTTTGTCCCTTTGAAGAGATGCTGTTGTATGTACTAGATGTAGTGTCTTTTCTGCCTCCACATTGCCCTGTGCAGCCAACAATTGATAGGCTGAAATAGGATGAGTAAAAGTATCAGCATCCAAGGAAATGTTATCAATTACAGCTTTGTAATGTTGCTGAAATTGTATATCCTTTTCAGCATCATTCACAATCATTGATTCACTAGCAATGGCTGGATCCATCCTTATATCAGCTATACCTGCCTTTCTCTCATTTTCTCTATGTTCTTGCATCAGGGGCTCCCCCTGGCTCACACAACTCACTCCCTCACCTTCACCTACTAAGGTGGTACTCCTCTCACTTACTTTTGCCATGCTGGAAGAAATAGCATGCATATTTGAGCTCTCAATCTCTCCTTTTTCCTGGGAGCAACCCAGCCTCTCACTCAAATTGTCACTCCCTTCCCTCAGTCCTAGAAGTGATTGTACAGTAATCAAGTCTTCTACACTTGGAATTGTTTCAGTTGTGTGTGTAGAGACTATCAACGGATGCAGAAGAGCCGTTGAAGGTGAAACTGATGGTATCAACGGATAACTGCTGTTAAGCTTATCCGTTGAAGAACAACCACTTGTCAACGGATGAGTGATATCCGTTGAAGAAGGAAAAGAAGTAGAAATTGAAAGTGATATAACTGTTGAATCTGTGTAGATTGATATGAGTTTTGGTGACACAGATCCTTCAATTACATCTGAAAGAATTTGCGGGTGATCCACAAATCATCTATAAGATGATGATCACCTGTATTTGAGTGGGGCTCCTCCCTGAGTTGTAAAGAGGGAGAATCAGGAATTGATGGGAATAACATATCCACATCTAGAGATGGTGAAGAAGTGTGTGGTGATTGATGTGTGTTAATTATGAGAGAATGGGGCTGTGACTCCACATTTGTTGGAGCCACATCAAACTGAGTTTGAGAAGGCATAGATATAGATGGATGTATCTGTGCAGTGTGTGCACCCTGTGTAGAAGATTGGGTTCTGGCTCTCTTTCTTCTAATAAAGGCTTTTGTTGGTGAGTGTTTGGCTTTATTGTCCCTCCCTCGTTTGTTCTGTGTTCCTGGTTGGGAACTATTTTCAATAGTTACATCCTTTTGGGAGGATGCAGCTAGGGATATGCTAGTAACCCTTTCAACCACCACAACTTTTTGAGAAACTGTGGCTTGGCTAGCTTGGGAAGCACTTATCTCTCCTTCCTTATCCTGGGGGTTTCTTTGATGTTCACCCCTCCCCTCACCACTCACACCCTGTTCACTCCCCTCAGGGTTAATGGTAGATGTTACAACTGTTGTCTTTTGAGAAACAACAGAGGTAGTTTTCTTTGTCTTTGATTTTGAAAGTTTAGTTTTGGTGACCTTGGTAGGAATCTGTTGGGGCATTGTCACAGATTCCATGGCCACACTAGAAGATAAAGAAATAGAGGGGTTGGAATAAGTAGGAGTTGTAGAAGCAATTACCTCACTTACCTGAGGTGCATTCATGATTGGTAAATATACCAATGGCACACTGCTGTTGAGATCCATTCTCAATAAATCTGCAAGAACTCTTTTCTCTTGTGCCCAACACTTGAGTTTATTATTCTCATTGGTTATGACCAAACCTTCAGCAACATGGTTAGCCAATAACATAAAGAATCTAGCATAATAGATGTTATTAGATCTATTAGCTTTGTTACCTAATCTAGTACCCAATTCTAGCATAACATAGTTGCTAAAATTAAAATACCTATCAGAAATAAGCATATAGAGCATATTAACAAGAGATGAAGTTATGGCATCAAAATTGCTAATTTTCCCAGAGAAAACCTTGATAAAGGCATCCCCAAGAAAACTCCATTCTTTCCTAAGGCCTTTTCTTTTAATACTCCCTAAACTAGCAGAGTTAAGAGAATAACCTATGGAATCTAACATGCTGGATACATCATTATCAGTGTGTGGTGTCATGGCATTGTTCTCGGGTAATTTAAAACATGCTAGTAAATCATCACAGTTAACACAGTGATTTTTACCTTTGAGAGTGAAGGAGATAGTCATATCTATTAAGTTGAACTCAGCAGTAGTCCAAATCTCCTCAACTACTTCACAGTAAATCGTTGGGGCTTCCAGCATTGCATAGCTAAGTTTACAGTTTTTGATGAAGTCCATCATTTTGTGATAATCGGAATGGGCTTCATTCTTTTCTACCAAAGCTATGAAATTGTTCTTCTCATAGATGAATCCAGATTGAGACATAATCTTTACTACTGGTGCCATTGTTGTGAGTAGAAATTGCAGAGAATAACTTGAAGGTTTTGCAGAGAGAAAATGGTAAAAGCTTTGAAATTTCAAGAAAGCGTAGAGTAAAAAATGAAAAATCAGAAGGGCTTATATACTTTCTCAAATTAAAAAGCATAAATAAAAGATTAAACAATAAATATATGTAAGTGAATTTCAGCCGTTTAAGAATAAACTGTAAGTATTCTAAAAAATACCTTTAAAACAAATACATACAGCTGTATGTATGAGTATCAACGGTTAAGACAATAGAATCAACGGCTGTGAAACACCTGAATCGACTGATGTGATATTTCAACGGATAAAGTAAACTGTCATCCGTTGAAGAGCACTTCAGTTTTATCCGTTGACGGATAAAAAATTCCAGAAATGTATATGTCTTTCAACGGATAATGAACATCCGTTGACAGAACAATTTTGACTTTCAACGGATAGGGAATATCCGTTGATGGAATAATCTGTGTTAAAAATCAAATTTGTTCTAGCAGCTAATACATTTCAGGCTTCAATTCAAATTGCAATAAGGACATGAATTTTAAGAGTAATTAAGCATACCTAGCTCACTTACCAATGTTGTGAATGTTGATTCATCAAGTGGCTTGGTAAATATGTCTGCAATTTGTTATTCACTTGGAACAAAATGAAGTTCCATTGTACCTTTCATCACATGTTCCCTAATGAAGTGGTACTTGATATCAATGTGCTTGGTTCTTGAGTGCTGCACTGGATTTTCAGTAATGGCAATGGCACTTGTGTTGTCATAAAATATTGGAATTTTATCAACAGTCATACCATAGTCAAATAACTGGTTCCTCATCCATAGTATTTGTGCACAGCAACTACCAGCTGCAATGTACTCAGCTTCAGCTGTTGATGTGGAAACAGAATTCTGCTTCTTGCTGAACCATGATACAAGCTTGTTCCCTAGAAATTGACAGGTGCCTGTTGTGCTTTTCCTGTCTATTTTGCAACCTGCATAATCTGCATCTGAGTAGTCAATTAGATCAAAACCAGACTCTCTAGGGTACCAAATTCCTAGATTTGGAGTTCCCTTGAGATATCTGAAAATTCTTTTAATAGCCACTAAGTGAGATTCTTTAGGGTCAGCTTGAAATCTAGCACAGAGACATGTAGAAAACATTATATCAGGTCTACTAGCAGTTAAATATAAAAGTGAGCCAACCATGCCTCTATAACTTGTAATATCCACAGACTTTTCAGCCTTGTTTAATTCAAGCTTAGTGGCAGTGGCCATGGGAGTTTTTGCAGGTGAACAATCCATTAAGTCAAACTTCTTTAAAAGATCATAAATATATTTAGTTTGACTAATGAAAATTCCACCACTAACTTGTTTAACTTGTAACCCAAGAAAGTAAGTTAGCTCTCCCATCATGCTCATTTCATATTTACTTTGCATTAATTTAGCAAACTTTTTACAAAGCTTATCATCTGTAGATCCAAATATAATATCATCTACATAAATTTGTACAAGTATCTTAGAGCCATTAACATTTCTAAAGAAGAGAGTTTGGTCAACAGTACCTCTTGTGAAATGATTATCTAGAAGGAACTTTGACAAAGTCTCATACCAGGCTCTAGGTGCTTGCTTTAGTCCATAGAGTGCTTTCAACAGATAATACACATGGTCTGGAAAATTTTGATCTTCAAAACCTGGAGGTTGGCTTACATAAACTTCTTCCTCCAATTCCCCATTTAGAAATGCACTCTTGACATCCATCTGATAGACTTTGAAATTGGCATTAGCTGCATAGGCTAGAAAGATTCTGATGGCTTCAAGTCTTGCAACTGGAGCAAATGTTTCATCAAAATCTATTCCCTCTTGTTGAGAATAGCCTTTAGCAACCAATCTGGCTTTATTCCTTATGACAATGCCATTTTCATCCATCTTGTTTCTGAATACCCATTTTGTGTCAATGGAACTCTTGTTCTTTGGCTTGGGTACCAGCTTCCAAACTTCGTTTCTCTCAAATTGGTTCAGCTCTTCCTGCATAGCTAATATCCAATCTGGATCCATTAAGGCTTCTTCCACTTTCTTAGGTTCCTCCTGAGATAGAAAACTACTATACAAACATTCATTTTGAGTAGCTCTTCTTGTTTGCACTTAAGATGATGCATCACCAATGATCAGTTCAAAGGGATGATTCTTGGTCCATTTCCTTTGAGGTGGAAGATGTGCTCTAGATGAGGTGGCCTCAGTATTGTCGTGATGTGAGACAGAGTGTTGATCAGTTGAAACTCCCCCTGAGTTGTTGGTCCTTTGCAGGAAACTTGGAGTTCTATCAACTGATGATGTAAATCGATTATCCGTTGATGAACTATGATCAACGGATGCTTCATTATGTACTTCAACGGATGATGCACTATGTCTTTCAACGGATACTGCATTGCCTCTTTCAACGGATGCAGAATTCTGTGCATTATCCAAGGGCATATCTTGAATCCCTTTTGAAGTGTCATCTCCATCAATCTCCTCTTCACTATTATCACAATATATCTCAATGTTGTCAAATTTGAGTCTTTCATGGTGTCCCTCATCTGTTAGTCCATCAATCTTTTTATCATCAAACACAACATGCACAGATTCCATAACAATGTTGGTTCTTAGATTGTAGACCCTATAAGATTTTCCAGCTGAGTAACCAACAAATATCCCTTCATCAGCCTTTGCATCAAACTTCCCTTTATGGTTAGATTGATTTCTCAGTATAAAACATTTACATCCAAAGACATGAAGAAAGTTTAGAGTTGGTTTTCTTCTCTTGAACAACTGATAAGGAGTCATGCCTTTAGCTTGATTGATCAAAGAAATATTCTGAGTGTAGCAGGCACAATTAACAGCTTCAGCCCGGAAATATGTTGGTAACTTTGATTCTTCAAGCATTGTTCTAGCAGCCTCAATTAAAGATCTGTTCTTTCTTTCAACTACCCCATTTTGCTGAGGTGTTCTTGGAGCTGAGAACTCATGCATGATTCCATTTTCTTCACAGAACACCCTCATTGTCAAATTCTTGAACTCAGTTCCATTGTCACTCCTGATATTCCTAACCTTCAAGTCAAGATGATTATTGACTTGCCTGATGTGATTGATAATGATTTCACTTGCTTCATCCTTTGATCCAAGAAAATAGACCCATGAAAACTTTGAGAAATCATCTACAATCACCAAGCAATATCTTTTTCTTGCAATTGACAATACGTTGACTGGTCCAAACAAATCCATATGTAGCAGCTGTAATGGTTCATCAATTGTTGTTTCAAGCTTCTTTTTGAATGATGCTTTCCTTTGTTTGCCTTTCTGACAAGCATCACACAAACCATCCCTTGAGAATTCAACAAGAGGAATTCCTCTAACTAAGTCCTTTTTGACTAGATCATTCATTGTCTTGAAATTCAAATGGGATAGCTTCTTGTGCCATAGCCAACTTTCAGCTGAACTTGCTTTGCTGAAGAGACAAGTAATAGATTCTGCATCTGTAGAGTTGAAGTCAGCTAAGTACACATTTCCTTTTCTAACTCCAGTTAGAACCACTTTGTTGTCTTTCTTACTGGTGACAACACAGGCTTCTGAATTGAAGGAAATTTTATTCCCTCTATCACATAGTTGACTGATGCTCAGTAAGTTGTGCTTGAGACGATCAACTAATGCAACTTCATCAATTATGACATTCCTTGTTGAAATTAAGCCATATCCCATAGTAAACCCTTTGCTGTCATCTCCAAAGGTTATGCTAGGGCCAGCTCTCTCCTTAAACTCTATGAGCAGGGAGAAATCTCCTGTCATGTGTCTTGAACAGCCACTGTCCAAGTACCATAGATTTCTTCTTTTTCCCTGGTTGCTTGATGAACTAACTTCATTTTCCTCAGAATCAGCCATGAGAGCCAAGTTGACATATTCCACATCTTCATCCTCTTCTTCTCCATCAGCTGCCCAGTCTTTTTCTTGAGTAATGAAAGCCCTCTCCTTTTGCTTGAGCAGATCAAAATATTTCTTTTTGTAATCTACTTGGTCAAATTTCTTCTTTTCAGAAGTTGGCTTTCTGCACTCACTTGCAAAGTGTCCACTTATACCACAATTGAAACACTTGAACTTGGATTTGTCCACCATGTTCTTATGAGGTTTAGTGGCTCTAGTGTTTTTCCTAAATTTCATCTTTGCAAATCTTCTGGACAGAAATGCAAGATGCTCATCAATACCATCAGAGTCATCTTGGCTGGAGTTGTCTTCATTCTCAGCAACTTGCTCCTTACCCTTGCTTGATTCTGATTTGCTTGTGCCATCTTTGGAGTTTAATGTTGATCTCACAGTTTCTTGTCTGCATTCTTTCTCATTTTCAGCTACCAAGGCAACTGAACCTCCTTTCTTTCTTCCCTTCTCCAATACCTCATCCTGTTCCAGCTCTAGTTCATAAGTCTTCAAGATTCCATATAATCTTTCAAGAGTGAAGTCCTTATAATCTTGAGAGTTTCTCAAGGAGACAGTCATGGGTTTCCATTCCTTTGGCAAGGATCTTAAAAATTTAAGATTTGAATCCTTCACCTGGTACACTCTACCATACAGCTTCAGTCCATTCAACAGCTTTTGGAATCTATTGAATGTGTCATTTAAAGATTCATTTTCTTCAAAATGAAAATACTCATATTGTTGAATGAGAAGCTGCATTTTGTTTTCTTTTACTTGTTCTGTACCTTCACACAGTAGCTGAACTGTGTCCCAAACCTCTTTGGCAGTTGTGCAATTTATCACATTATCAAACATATCCTTGTCAAGACCATTAAACAAAATGTTCATAGCCTTCTTATCCTTGTGGACTTCTTCTGTGTCTTCCATTGTCCATTCTGCTCTAGGTTTTGGAATGGATTGACCAACAACAATTATGGCTGTAGCAACTGTGGCTACTTTGTGGGGAATGTGAGGACCATTCTCAATGCAGTTTACATAACCTTCATCTTGGGAGAGTAGATGAAGGTGCATTTTCACCTTCCAATGGTGATAACTGTCTTTGTCAAGAACTGGGATTTTTACTCCAATATCCTTCTTACTCATCTTTGTTAGTTTCCAAGATCTTTAAACTCTTTGTGTGTTAAGAGCTTGCTCTGATACCAATTGTTATTCCTAATGAACTAACAATGAGATTTACAGAAGGGGGGTTGAATGTAAATCTCAAAACTTTTTCAAGTTTTGAGCAGTTTCAAAGGCTATGTGTTTAAGATAAACAAGTGTATGAATTGCTTTAAGCTAATACAGACAGATATATATTCAAACACTAATGTAAAGAACACAACAGACCTTAAAAACTTTTCTGGTGGATTGTTGTTCCACCAGAGATGGTATTTCATAAAATCTGTGATTCAAGAAGTTGATCACAGCTGCGTCCTAGTACAAACTAGATATTTTTTCTCTCAATATTTTTCTAAACAGCTCTGGAAAAATTCTTGTCTAATTACTAGCTGCTACTTGGTTTATATATCACCAAGTTTACAAGTGAAGACAAAGATAAAAAGTACAATAATAAAATAAGTTATCCACTTGTTTCTTCTCCATTTTACTCCAGTGCATTGTTGACTATTGCCTCTTTATACTAGAGTAGAACGGCTGCTTTTTCTGATGTTCCTGAAATAGGCTACCACATCTCAGTTGTCTCTGTCAACCCATGTGCCTCTGTTTGTAGGTACAACTACCACTTGTCAACTGCTATTTAACAGAACATCCGTTGAAGCCTTCATCCGTTGATGGCTTTATCCGTTGATGTGTTAGCAGTTGAAGCTCTATCCGTTGATGCACTCATCCGTTGAAGGATGTTATCCGTTGAAGCTTTAGAGACATCCGTTGAAGCTTTGTTTCTCATCCGTTGAAGGTCTTTAAGTTATCCGTTGACACCATTTCATTTATACAAAATTACAAAGCATGAAATACTTACAATTGGCCTTCCTATCTGCATATCCTCTAGTAGTCAACATGACTTATAATTTCCCTCAACATTTAAGAATTATATCTCAAATTCAGAGACTGAAATATGCTACAACACTAGACTTATTTCTAAGTAAAGCTACACCATCAACGGATAGCCAAAATGGTCTTATCCGTTGAGGCTACAAACACTAGATTTCTACTTAAGTGTTTTATTAAACATATCATCAAACTAATGCAAATATATTCCTAACAGTACAAACTAGAAGGGCTACTCAAGATGAATGTCTGTATAGTAGCTTTCTATCACAGGAGGAACCTAAGAGAGTGGAAGAAGCTCTATTGGATCCAGATTGGATTTTAGCAATGCAAGAGGAGCTAAACCAATTTGAGAGGAACAAAGTATGGAAGCTGGTACCCAAGCCAAAGAACAAGAGTTCTATTGACACAAAATGGGTATTCAGAAACAAGATGGATGAAAATGGCATTATCATAAGGAATAAAGCCAGATTGGTTGCTAAAGGCTATTCTCAACAAGAGGGAATATATTTTGATGAAACATTTGCTCCAGTTGCCAGACTTGAAGCCATCAGAATCTTTCTAGCCTATGCAGCTAATGTCAATTTCAAAGCCTATCAAATGGATGTCAAGAGTGTATTTCTAAATGGGGAATTGGAGGAAGAAGTTTATGTAAGCCAACCTCCAGGTTTTGAAGATCCAAATTTTCCAGACTATGTGTATTATCTGTTGAAAGCACTCTATGGACTAAAGCAAGCACCTAGAGCCTGGTATGAGACTTTGTCAAAGTTCCTTCTAGATAATCACTTCACAAGAGGTACTGTTGACAAAACTCTCTTCTTTAGAAATGTTAATGGCTCTAAGATACTTGTACAAATTTATGTAGATGATATTATATTTGGATCTATAGATGATAAGCTTTGTAAAAAGTTTGCTAAATTAATGCAAAGTAAATATGAAATGAGCATGATGGGAGAGCTAACTTACTTTCTTGGGTTACAAGTTAAACAAGTTAGTGGTGGAATTTTCATTAGTCAAACTAAATATATTTATGATCTTTTAAAAAAGTTTGACTTAATGGATTGTTTACCTGCAAAAACTCCCATGGCCACTGCCACTAAGCTTAAATTAAACAAAGCTGAAAAGTCTGTGGATATTACAAGTTATAGAGGCATGGTTGGCTCACTTTTATATTTAACTGCTAGTAGACCTGATATAATGTTTTCTACATGTCTCTGTGCTAGATTTCAAGCTGACCCTAAAGAATCTCACTTAGTGGCTATTAAAAGAATTTTCAAATATCTCAAGGGGACTCCAAATCTAGGAATTTGGTACCCTAGAGAGTCTGGTTTTGATCTAATTGGCTACTCAGATGCAGATTATGCAGGTTGCAAAATAGACAGGAAAAGCACAACAGACACCTGTCAATTTCTAGGGAACAAGCTTGTATCATGGTTCAGCAAGAAGCAGAATTCTGTTTCTACATCAATAGCTGAAGTTGAGTACATTGATGCTGGTAGTTGCTGTGCACAGATACTATGGATGAGGAATCAACTATTTGACTATGGTCTGACTGTTGACAAAATTCCAATATTCTGTGACAACACAAGTGCCATTGCCATTACTGAAAATCCAGTACAGCACTCAAGAACCAAGCACATTGATATCAAGTACCACTTCATTAGGGAACATATGATGAAAGGTACAGTGGAACTTCATTTTGTTCCAAGTGAAAAGCAGATTGCAGACATATTTACCAAGCCACTTGATGAATCAACATTCACAAGATTAGTAAGTGAGTTAGGTATGCTTAATTATTCATAATCTATGTCATCTATATAATCTGTCTTGAAGCCTGAAATGAATTTGCTGCAAGAACAAAGCTGGCTTTAATTAAGACTTATCCTATCAACGGATATTCTCTATCCGTTGAAAGCCAAAATTGTTCTATCAACGGATGTTCATTATCCGTTGAAAGACAAATACATTTTTGGTAATTTTATCCTTCAACGGATAAAATGGTGTTGTTCATCAACGGATAACTATTTCCCTTATCCGTTGAAGTGTCACGTCAGTTACTATAAGTGAGTCACATCCGTTGATTCTTTAACTCAACCGTTGATACAGATATACAGTGTTGTATGTATTTGTATTTAAGGTAGTTTTCAGAATTTCTACAGTTTTATTTATTCTTGAACGACTGTAACTTACTTAAAAGTATCATTTAATCATTTTATTTACGTTTTAATTAAAGAAAGTATAAAAGCTCAATTGAACTCTTATTCTCACTTTACGCTTTCTTGCAATTCTTATTCTTTTTCTCTCTAAACTCTCAAGTTTTTCTCTGCAACCTCTACTCACAACAATGGCACCAGTAGTCAAAATTATGTCTCAAACATGATTTGTTTATGAAAAGAATAATTTCATAGCCTTGGTTGAAAAGAATGAAGCCCATTCTGATTATCACAAGATGATGGACTTCATCAAGAACTGCAAACTAAGCTATGCAATGCTGGAAGCCCCAACCATCTACTGTGAGGTGATTGAGGAGATTTGGACAACTGCAGAGTTCAACTCCACATATATGACTATTGCTTTCTCTCTCAAAGGTAAGGACTATTGCATTAATTGTGATGATATACAATCTTGCTTTAAGTTGCCTGAGAATAATGCCATGACACCACACACCGATAAAGATGTCTCTGCTATGCTAGATTCCATAGACTATGCTTTTGATTCTGCTAGTTTAGGTAGTATTAGAAGGAAAGGCCTTAGGAAAGAATGGAGTTTTCTTGGAGATGCCTTTATTAAGGTTTTCTCTGGGAAGATTAGCAATTTTGATGCTATCACTTCATCTCTTGTTAATATGCTCTATATGCTAGTTTCTGATAGGTACTTTAATTTTAGCAACTGTGTTATGCTAGAATTAGGTTCCAGATTAGGTAACAAAGCTAATAGACCACATAACATCTACTATGCTAGATTCTTTATGTTATTGGCTAACCATGTTGCTGAAGGTTTGGTTATATCCAATGAGAATAATAAACTCAAATGTTGGGCACAAGAGAAAAGGGTCCTTGCAGACCTTTTGAGAATGAACCTCAACAGCCAGGTGCTATTGGTATACTTGCCAATCATGAATGCACCACATGTAAGTGAGGTAAATACTTATATAACTCCTACTATTTCTAACCCCAATGTTTCTTTGCCTTCTAGTGTGGCTATGGAACCTGTGTCTTTGTCCAAACAGGCTCCTACCAAAGCCACCAAATCTAAAGTTTCCAAAGTCAAGTCAAAGAAACCTACCTCTGTTGTTTCTCAAAAGACAACAGTTGTAACAACTACCATAAACCCTGAAGGGAGTGAACAGGGTGTGAGTGGTGAGGGGAGGGGTGAACATCAAAAAGCCCCCCAGGATAAGGTGGGAGAGGTGAGTGGTACCCAAACCAGCCAAGCCACAGTCTCTCAAAAGACTGTGGTGGTTCAAAAAGAGTCCAACACATCCCTAGTTGCATCCTCCCAAAAGGATGTAACTATTAAAAATAGTCCCCAACCAGGAACACAGAACAAAAGAGGGAGGGACACTGAAGCCACACATTCACCATTTAAAGCCTTTTCAAGGAAGAAGAAGGCCAAAACCCTAGTTTCCACACAAGGGACACACACAGCACAGATACATCCACCTGTATCTGTGCCTTCTCAAATTCAGCTTGATGTGATTCCAGCAAATGTGGAATCACAGCCCCATTCTCTCAATATAGAAACACACCATTCATCAAACTCTCCAACACCCTCTTTGGATGTAGATATGATATTCACATCAATTCCTGATTCTCCCTCATTAAAACTCAAGGAGGAGCCCCACTCAAAACCTGGTGATCATCATCTTTTAGATGATTTGTTGGATCATCAGCCAATTATTTCAGATGTAGTTGCAGAATCTGTGTCACCACACTTAAAATCAATCCACACAGATTCAACAATTATGTCACTTTCTATATCTACATCTTTTCCTTCTTCAATGGATATCTCTCATCCGTTGACAAGTGGTTGTTCTTCAACGGATAAGCTTAACAGTAGTTATCCGTTGATGCCATCAGTTTCCACTTCAATGGATATTCCCTATCCGTTGATGGTCTCTACACACTTAACAGAAACAATTCCAATTGTAGAGGACATGGCAACTGTACAATAACTTTTAGGTTTGAGGGAAGGGAGTGATCTTTTGAGTGAGAGGCTGGGTTGCTCCCAGGCAAAAGGAGAGGTTGAGAGTCACCATATGCATGCTATTTCTTCCAGCATGGCAAAAGTGAGTGAGAGGAGTGCCACCTTAGAAGGTGAGGGTGAGGGTGTGAGGGTGTGTATGAGCCAAGGGGAGCCGCTGATGCAAGAACAGAGAGAAATTGAGAGAAAGGCAGGTACAGAAGCTATAAGGGTGGATCCAGCCATTGCTAGTGAGTTAATGAAAGTGGATGATGCAGAAAAGGAAAGACAATTTCAGCAACATTACAAAGTTGTCATTGATAACATTTCCTTGGATGCTGACACTTTTACTCATCCTGTTTCATCCTATCAATTATTAGCTGCACAGGGCAATGTGGAGGCAGAACAGACACTACACATTGTACACACTTCAGAATCTCTTCTCAGAGACAAAGCTGCTGTCAACAGGCTGCCTTCTCAAGCTGGTGAGCCATCTGAAGAATTTGGAGTAAATTCTAATGATGATGACTCTAATTCTTTGAATGAGAGCATGAACTTAGGGGGAGTAGCAGGCCCAAGTTCTGTTCCTGATCTTCCTGAATGGGCATGGGCAAAACCATCAACACCAGGAGAGTTTGGTGTCTCTTTGGTCAGACAAGTCATGACAATTCAGAAGGCCCTTCAGGAGACTCAAGATGCTGGTACCAAGGCAATTCTTCAAGCTCATCTGGAATCTCTGCATCTCTTGCAGTTGCAGCATTACCAGCAAAATCTAAGTGTGGATGAGCTCAAGCAGGACATTGTGATCTGAAATCCTACAATGCTGAGAAATTGGATTCAGTTATACCCTATGGTACTATGCAAGATTTGTTGGGGAGACTGAAGAAAGCATCTGATGCTGACAAGAAGCTGGCCAGATTGGAAGATAGGGTTTAAATCATTGAAGACTCTATGGTCACCATTCTTCAGAATCAACAAACTCAAATAATCTACTCATGCAGCTGGCAAAAGCACAAGGCTTGACCCCTACCCTTGATGATAACAAAAAGGGGGAGAATAAAGGGGAAGGGGAAGGAGAGCCATCTACAACAGTTCAGATTTCTCAAGTGCTAGTTCCTGTCATCACAACTTCTCCAACTATTCAAGTCAAAGGAAAGCTAGATGGAATTGATCTAATCCAGATAGCAGCAGCTGAATTGCAAGTCAAAGAGCAAAAGAAGAAGATTGATGAAAAGATGCAACTAATATTTGGTTCTACAACTTCTCAATCACAATCTGTGAAGCATAGCACAAAAGTGGAATCAATTATTATGGAACTCAAGCCAGTAGGGAGGCATAAGGATGGAGAAACTTCTTCCAAAGATCTGCAACCTATGGTTCTCAAGCCCAACAACTGATCCAATAAGGACTCTACAAAGAATCCTCTAAAAGAGGTGGATTTTCCTCTTCCAAAAGCTGACGAGGACAAGCTTTTAGGTAGAAGTATTGCATATCTCAAAGAGACCATGGATGAGGCTATAAGGAGAAACATGGCTATTATCTTCAGAGAGGGAAAGAGCATCTGTGTGATGCAAGGACATCCCAAATTCTCAATAGCCAAGAGGGAAGAAACCAAAAGGTTGAAGGAAGAAGCCAAACAGCTAAAGGTTGACAAAAGAGCACAAGCAAAGCTTGAAAAATAGCTAAAGTCAAGTCAGGCTGAAGAACAGAAAGAAATTAAAGACAAAGGTGAAGATGAAGCTATGGGGGACATGGTTGGTACTGAGATGGAGGAAAGAAGTAAGGAAGAATGGCAGAAAGGGAAAAGAAAGAAGGTCAATGCAAAGAGAAAGAAGGTAGATAAGACTGAAGAAACCCAATCAATATCCAAACCACTACCCTCTATTCCTGAACTCATTGTACCTGACCCCTTCATGAACATTCATGGTGAAACAATCATTCCCAAGGAGGAACCAATTGATTGGGACACCATCAAATTGCCCACCTTCCTAACCTCTTCTCCACCATCAAAGAAGCAGAAAAGAAGAATCAAATCAACACCCTCTAAAGCCTCAATCAAATTCACACAGAAGCCTAAGCCTAAACCTCAAACCTCTAAAGATGATTATGTTCACATCTGTGACATAAAAGAATTTTCAGACATTGAACTCTATCTGGATGAGCTGGAGGATGTAAGGGGAATAGTTGCCTACAGACAGCTACCAGAAAGACTATTGTTCAAATACAAAGGAACTGGGGAAAGAACATGGCCTCTTCACAAAATTCTGAATGAAGGCTACTCTACCTTGATCAGAGTCTACTCAGCCATACAAAGGGATTCTGGCTTTACCAGGACTGCCAAGACTGAGATTCTCAACAAGATTGCCAATATGAGGAAAACTTGGAGGGAGCCCAATGCTTTGCCTAGAACTTTACTCATTCAAGAAAGAGGAATTACAATTCACAAATCACCTCATTGGTTGATGGAGTTCAGAGATAACAAAGGAGTCAGAAGATTTTTCAGAATTGAAGATCAGCTAAAGATTGCCAGTAATAAAACTCTCAAGGATATGCAATCTAAGTTAGATATCAATGAAGAAGATGAAGCTGAATTCTACAGACAACTTCAACTTCAAATAGAGGAGAATGACAGGAGGCTAGGAAAGAAAACCAGGGATCAAAGGAAAAGAAAGTAATTTGCTTAGGCTAAAGGAGCACCCTTGGAAATAATGTAATTCTTCAATTCCATCTCAGCATATACATTTTTGTAGCACTTTTGGATTTCTGCTTTATTACAGTTTATATATTTGTTAAGTGTTTTGTTATCATCAAGCTAAACCCAAATTTATGCCTACAGTTCTAGTAGACATAAATAGGGGGAGATTGTTAGGAATATGTGTATTAGTTTGATGATAAGTTAAGCAAAACACTTAAGTAGAAATCTAGTGTTTGTAGCATCAACGGATAAGACCATCTTGGCTATCCGTTGAAGGAGTAGCTTTACTTAGCAATAAGTTTAGTATTGTAGCACATTTCACTATCTGGTTTCAAGCTGTAATTCTTAGATGTTGTTAGGAAATAATCAGTCATGTTGACTACTAATGGATGTACAAATAGGAGGGCTAATTGTAAATATTTCATGCCTTGTAATTTTGTATAAGTGAAGAAGTGTCAACGGATATTGAAGACCTTCAACGGATAAGAAACAAAGCTTCAACGGATAAGAAACAAAGCTTCAACGGATGTCTCTAATGCTTCAATGGATAATATCCATCAACGGATAAGTGCTTCAATGGATAAAGACTTCAACTGATAATGCATCAACGGATAAAGCTTCAACGGATAAAGCCTCAACGGATAAGGCATCAACGGATGAAAGCTTCAACGGATGCTTAGTTCATTAGCAGTTGATAGTGACAATTCACAAGCTGACAGAGGCACATGGGTTGACAGAGATATACTGGAATGTGGAAGCCTCTAGGAGGAATCAAGAAAATGCAGCATTTCCATTCTGATACAAACAAGGAAGTATTCAAAGATTTACAGATTATCCTAGATTGCATTGGATAGAGAAATGAAGAAGAAACATGTGAAGAATCTTTTCAATTGTATTTTTACAGTTTGTCTTCACTTGTAAACTTGGTGATATATAAACCAAGTAGCAGCTAGTAATTAGATATGAATTTTCCTGAGCTGTTTAGAAATATCAAAGAGAAAATCATCTAGTTTGTACTAGGAAGTAGCTGTGATTTAATTCTTTGAATCACAGATTTTCTGAAATAACACATCTCTGGTGGAACAACAAATCCACCAGAAAAGTTTTTAAGTTCTTTGTGCTCATTACATTTGTGTTTGAATATATATCTGTCTGCATCAGCTTCAAGAAATTCACACACATTTGATCACTCAAACACTTAGCCTTAGAAACTGCTCAAAACTTGAAAAAGTTTTGAGATTTACATTCAACCCCCTTCTGTAAATCTCATTGTTAGTCCACTAGTAATAACAAATACATGATAAGATCATAGTGCTTAAATGTTTAACACTCGCACAAGCATGATAGCATCACACATAGATTATGCTGAACTAGTTCACTAGATTATTTTTCTGGTAACTAGAATTAATGTTTAACTTGTGCATGTTACTGTAGATGATCTTAAATATGTGTTTGAATATTTGTTGAACATGATTAATTGCTTTAGTGAGGTATATATTTTTCCAGCATATAAGACCTTTGTTAATGCTTACTCTCTGTATCATAATATATTGTGATTTATTCATTTGATTTGAATTGTTTGTTAAGATGTATTAATTAATATTTGGATTGAGATAGCTAGATGAGATACATCAACAGGATTGGACTAGATAGAATTAATGATTTAATTATTAATTCTGTTTGTTCCATATCATGCATGTCTTGCTTAATTCTTATGAGTAATGTTTCTGAATGAATGCCATGTATTCTTAATTCAATGCTTGATTATTCTTTATGCCATGAATGTATCTCTTAGTACTTGCATTAATTGTAGAAAAAAGCATGATTAGGATTACAATAGGGTAAAGTCTGCTAGTCCTCCTTATGTAAGGTTGGAACCATTTTCCCCTAGCCAAGAGACAAAACTGTCAAAGGTATTTAAATGGAGAAGATGGTCAGTCAAGGATAAGAATCAGCATGATAAGGTAGCAACTGTTGTTATCTCTGTTTATAATAATATCTCTAATCCATCTGGACCCAAACTGATAAGTTGGGTATCAAGAACTGTTAATCCATTTGTGAGTGCAGGACATAACAAGTCAATTGATTCATATGTATTCCTGGTAATTTATACTCAAGGCATATGATCAAGGAAAGAGCCTCGCAATCAAATGTGATTGCCATAAGCTATTCCGTTAGTAATATTTGGAGATGACAGCAAAGGTTTTCATTAAGGGACAAGCTATACAGATAAAGGGATGTCATCATGGATTCAATAATTGCTATCATTGATAAAAACTAATCATTGGAGTCACTGATAACAATTGAAGCAACTTTCTTGCTGGAGAATCAAGACACAAATCCTCTTATCAGACAGTTCTACATCAAAGGACAAAAATGTCAATTCAATGAAGGATTAGTGTCTCATCTGAAGCAGGAAGATTGAGAAGCTTGCTCTGATTAAGAGTAAGTTAGAAGCTCTCATCCTTGAACATCAACACAAGGAACTCTTTTATAAAAGGTTTTAGTGAGAGGACTGCCTCATCTGGAATTCAGAAGGATGATAAATGTGAGGCATGTCAGAAAAAGGAGTCAAAGACAATATCACATCAAAGTAAAGATATACCTCAGTGATGGTGGTTGACTACTCTTATCAAACAAAGTTGTTCTTCGTGCGTTCTTAAGACAAGACACCACATATGGTGATTGATCATATCAGGAGATTAAACTGGAAGCAACTGTAGAGACATATTTAGCACTGGAGCTCCGTGTCAGAATAGAGTGGTACAAAGGAAGAACTAGAACTTGATTAAAGCTACAAGGGAAATATCAAGCTAATCAAAAATTTCTAAATACCAAAGGGCTGGAGCAGTCAAAACAGTTTGCAACACGTAAGATCAAGCCTTGATCTGGATGTATACATGAAGACCACTAATGAGTTAATGGCCAACCATAGCAAACACCGGATAACCTCAAAGTGTTTGGAGAGAATGTTCTACAATTAGGATATTTTCCATGGCTACTCAGTGGAGTCTACAACCTACAGGGCATTTGTGGTTGATCAACAGAAGGTGATTGTAAGTCTAAGTGCACAGTTCAATAACTCCATGCTCCAAGCTGTTAAAAGTAAAATTGATGGTATTGATGATTCATATCCAAGCAGTGGAATGGCAGTGTATAACACAACTCATTATTTCAATGAAGCCAGTCAGCAAGGGTAAGGATTTCCACGAAATCCCAGCAACAGCTTAGGGGGAGCAAAAGAAGAATCAACTAGTCAGACACAACACCACATTGAATATTAGAGGACACTGAAGAACATATCTGCTGAGACAAAGGGTTTGATGTTAATATTATTCCGAGAGTCTAGTTTTTAAGTGATCCCAATGGTGGAGTAATGATTAGCAGGGCTACTGAGTGTGAATGATTATCTCTCTAGTTTTCCATCTAAGGAAGAAACCAGGAAAGTTACAGAAGCTCTGATAGATCTGGATTGATTGGGTGATTACAAAGCAAGATTAGCTCAATCAGTCAGCAAGCAGATTATAGGGAAGCTGGTATCCAAACCAAATGACAATATTGTAATTGGTACAAGGATAACCAGAAGTCAACTGGATGACAATGGCATTGTTATGAGGGACAAGGCCAAACTGGAAGCTAGGTTATTATAAAGAAGCAGTATCTAACAAATAGCACCAGTGACGAGACTTGAGGACATTACGACATATCAGGCACCTGATGCACATTACACTTGGAATTGGACTCTAGTAGATGTGTACAAGTGCACTCCTGGTTGGTGAGTCAAAAGAGGAAGTCAATGCAAAATAGTTCATGGACTTTGCAGTAGCAGATCTATTGGACTCTATATATCTCTTCTTCACAAGCTCACTTCAGGTTGGTATGAACTAGTATCACTACTCAAGCAATCATCAAGAACATGGTATGACACTCTAAACTGAAGTTACAGTTTAATATGAACTAGTAGAGTCGTCATTTTAATAATTATCTTATCACTAAGCATAAACATAATGTTATATATGTGCTCTGATATAATGATAATGTTATATGTTGGTCTACTAACAAAAACTTGTGCAAGATTATTTGCTAAGTAATTGCAGAGTAGGTATGGAGGGAGCATGTTGGAAAGGTTACAATTCTTTTTGGAATTACTTCAAGCAAGCCATTAGGATAATTCTTTTAGGAGCTCAAGCAGCCAAAAGAACCAATTCTTTTAGGAGCACGAGTAACCAAAGGATGATGCAATACAAGTAAGTAAGGATCTCTGAAGATGTAAAATTTAGGAAGATTCTGAACATGCAAGACTACTTTACAACAGAACCCATAAAGCTTGATCAATGCAACTCAGGTAATTATTA